>NC_069503.1:39302467-39304967 GCF_027579735.1 Bombina bombina
TTGAAGGCGGACACCCTAAGACCATCATTCTCATGTGGGCAATGAATTACTTCTAATAGAAAGGGCTAAAATCCAATGTAGTTTTTAGACCCCTTGGGGCCAAAGTTCCCAATTTGTATATCTACCTACTTTCACATTGGAGTAGTTTTTTTTGCCTCTGTCTCCACCCCTCGGATTACGGGGGATGTGGTCTATGAGCATAGATCTGATGCTAGACACTGGGTGTTTAAGATGTGCACAGTGGCGTGCCACTGCTTGATCCGATTCACCGCTCTTTAGAGCCACACGGATGGCATGGCGATGATTGGCCATCCTATCACGGAAGGAGGTAGTCGTTTTTCCTATGTACACAAGAGAACACGGGCAAGTAAGCATGTAAATCACAAAAGTGCTGGTGCAACTGAGGCGGTAATTTATTTTAAACCGCTGATTTTTGTGGGGATGCTGGAAAGAATCTCCCTTGCACATACTATTACATGTAGTACAGCTTCCACAAGGGAAGCAGCCCTTCTTCGATGACTTCAGCCATGTCTCCTTTCTGTAGTGGTCCACTGGGTCAGATTTAACAAGGATGTCCCTCAATTTTATGGCCCTCCGGTAGACCAACCTTGGAGCAGTCACCTTCTGGAAAGATAGTGTGGGATCAGTGCCAACCACAGGCCAATGGCGACGTGCAGCATTCGATAAACGTTCACATCCAGACGTGAACGTGGTGATCAAATTGTGTCAGGGCTAGCCCTTTAAGCAGACCCCTCCTACAAAGTCTTCATAAGCCTTGCGCACCTGCACTCAGGTGCTTAGTATTTTGTTTGCTACCTAACAGACAGTTATACCTAAAACTGAGCTCCAACTTTGTCTTCAGACACGCTTTTGCAGTTTTCCTAAATCCTCATACTTTGTGAAGATTGCTTTCTCAGGATAACCACTCTGAACAACTTAGAGGATTATTTCCAACTTCAGCCTGTTCGTTTCCATACACACGCTGATCTCACAGCACACAGCGGACTACAACCACGCAGCACCTGTCAGCTCTCATTTCATTACGGAGCGCAACTTCCACGCTGCTCTTACCTTCGGCAGCTCACTCCTGTTACCTCTAAGCATTAGCGTTCTCACACGCTGACAACCTAAGAGACTCCGTTATCACTTGGCTTCTCATAAGCCCCAAATTCCACTAAAGTCTGCTCCGAACTGGATTAAGATCTCCGCGGAACGAAGTCCTGTCACGCCCACTCTTGTGACGTCACACTGTGTTCCGAACACAGCCAGCTGCAGACCGCTTAGCATCCTAGTAGCACCATATTAACTGTACATAAATTGGAAGAACTTTTACACTCAAGCTGTGCATTAACCACTCTGTGCTCTGACTCTATTGGGATTCACCCTTACCCCAGCTGAGTACGGTTTAGTATAGCTGATAGCTGTACTGAAACTTACTATCTACTATTTCAACCTCTATCAACTCACAAGGGTAACACTGTTGCCATTCCACAATATTGGTAGCAATATCCTGAGTGATACAAAACATCTCTAGACTTTTAAGAAAACAATTAATTCCGCAACTGAGACCAAAAGAGACTTCAGACCAAAGGGTTTTTCGCAACCCTCACAAATTGAGTTGTTCCGGTGTATCCTTAGTAGGAGCTCTATTGTCACGTTTGGTATCCGAATTCAATAGTTTTTCCTGAATTTCACAGATATCCTTCATAGGATAGCCCCTTTTGTTCTATTTTTCGCCCATTTCTTTCACTTGGATCATCTGTAAGGGTGTCTCGCTGTTGTTTCTCAGTGCCCTGGTGAGCTGGGAGGTGAGAATACCCTTTTTCTGGTGTTTAGGGTGAAAGCCTAAATTGGATAGCTTGGTCAGTAAATACCGTAGTCATTTGATCGCCTTTAAAAACAAAAAATTAAATAATGTGGAGAATGACTACAGGGAAAGGCGGGTGTACAAGTGGTTATATGGCAAAGATGACATTCCCTTTAGACGCCGCAGAAACTTAAGATCTAAAAACACTCTCAGCATTGTTGATAGCAGTGGAGGGGATTCCTCTGGGACTGAAACAACTAAAGATGTTGCAGTACCAACTGAGAATATCCAACAATCACAACCTTTTTTAGGGGTAAGCACAAGGTCTACCATGAAGCCCCGATCCAGAATATGGCCAAAAAGGCCAAAGAGACGTAAGATCCGCAGGGGAGGCTATAAGTCTAAGTCAAAAACAAACAAAGAGGAAGTAAATATAGTATTTAACCTCAGCAGCAGACCATTAAGTGAAGCTGAAATAGCTTTACTTAATCGTGGTTTATCATTTGTCCCGACCCCCCATGTGGACACTTTTGAGAGATTAGTGGATATTCATAGATTTCAGCGACAGCTGAAATTAAGGGACCATTTCAGGGAGCAGGTTTATTTACCTGAACCATTTAAAAAGAAATCATCCTTTGAACCACCTAATACCAACTCTTCCATCAGGAGTTATACCAGAATGCTTACACAGAA
>NC_069503.1:39639967-39797467 GCF_027579735.1 Bombina bombina
CATACAAGCATATAGAGTACATATATAAATACACACAAATATATATGCATACACACATATGCACACACATACATACAGACACACATACATATAGTATACATACAGATACATACATACAGATACATACACACACATACATACAGACACACATACATATAGTATACATACAGATACATACATACAGATACATACACACACATACATACAGACACACATACATATAGTATACATACACATGCATTGCATATACATATATACATACATACAGATACATACAAGCATCTAGAGTACATATATAAATACACACAAATATATATGCATACACACATATGCACACTCACACATATATACAGACACACATACATACAAGCATATAGAGTACATATATAAATACACACAAATATATATGCATACACACATATGCACACACATACATACAGACACACATACATATAGTATACATACAGATACATACATACAGATACATACACACACATACATACAGACACACATACATATAGTATACATACAGATACATACATACAGATACATACACACACATACATACAGACACACATACATATAGTATACATACACATGCATTGCATATACATATATACATACAGATACATACAAGCATCTAGAGTACATATATAAATACACACAAATATATATGCATACACACATATGCACACTCACACATATATACAGACACACATACATACAAGCATATAGAGTACATATATAAATACACACAAATATATATGCATACACACATATGCACACACATACATACAGACACACATACATACATATACAAAACACATTTCAGAAGTACATGTATTATTTATGCAAAGAGGGTGTACATAATTCTAAACAGCCTGCATTTGCAGGGATTCCTGCTTCCTGTCTTCACTTCTATACAGGACTATAGAATGTGCAGGTCCTGCAGGAGCGAGTTGTTTATATAAAGAACATGCCAATGATCTTATGACAACTTCCAGCAGTGCAGGAGTCACTCCATTATCGTTTATACTCACTACTGCTATTATTTTCTTTACTCGCCACATGGGAAAAAAACGTATACTGCAGGCTAAAGCAATGCTGCTCACCTTTACACTGAAGCTGCTGTCTCCTGCTAGCGGAAAGTACTTGCACCGTACTGCTCATGGTTGCCCATTTGTGCACTGTTTAAAACCTACACAACAGTTCTCTCGTTTGAATAAAGCGGATCTAGCTTTCCCTGCCTAAATTATTTGATTTGGCAACGAGATGACGACTATCCAATCAAATTAACGCTGGCATAAACCAGAGCCCTCCATTGGCTGAAAGAGTATATTGGAACACATATCCGTCTTTACTTTTAAAAGTAGCGAAATCCAAGCAAAATTATGTCGCTAATATGAGGTGTTTCATATTTATAGCAGTAAACTAACCAACTTGTCTATTTATATTAGCAACTGCATAATCGTGTATTGATTAGTACAAGTAGTTATTGTAAAATAGTATTATTTAATTCTAATAAACACTGTCAGTGGGAAGGACAAAAACTCACTGTCCAAACACGAAGCAATGAAGGTTGCTGCTGCACAAAGCGATGACAGTCTCATATGTTCCAGAATTCCCTGATTTATTCTTACCTGGGGCCAGAGAGCAGAGACTTTCATGATCGTTGTGCCTCTGTTGTCGGTCTGGAGGAGGGGTCACGTGACATTCGGCTCTTCACTGCATCGATGCAAGCATTGTTAAAGGCTGCATCGTGATGCATCGTTGTGCCGATTATTTTCAACACCCCTAATATATATATATATATATATATATATATATATATATATATATATATATATATATATATATATATATATACACACACACACCATATACATACACACACACCATATACACACACACGCACACACTATAAACATACACTAATATATATATATATATATATATATATATATATATATACACACACACACACACACACCATATATACACACACATATACACACACACACACCATATACATACACACACACACACCATATACATACACACACACCATATACATACACACACACACTATAAACATACACTAATATATATATATATATATATATATATATATATATATATATATATATATATATATATATACACACACACACACACCATATACATACACACACACACTATAAACATACACTAATATATATATATATATATATATATATATATATATATATACACACACACACACACCATATACATACACACACACCATATACACACACACGCACACACTATAAACATACACTAATATATATATACACACACACACACCATATATACACACACATATACACACACACACACACACACTATAAACATACACTAATATATATATATATGTATATATATATATATATATATATATATATATATATACACACACACACACCATATATACATACACATATACACACACACACACACACACACCATATATACACACACATATACACACACACACACCATATACATACACACACACACCCACACACACCATATACATACACACACACCATATACATACACACACACACACACACTATAAACATACACTAATATATATATATATATATATATATATATATATATATATATATATATATATATATATATATATACACACACACACACACACACACCATATATACATACACATATACACACGCACCACATATACACACACATACAACATATACACACGCACCAACATATGCACACACACCATATACACACAACACACACACAAACATATACACAAGACATATAGACACACCATACACACATACACCATATCTAGGGTTGCCACCTCAGCCATGTTTTCCTGGACACTTATGAGTTACACATGCTGCAGGGTGTGCAGGGAGGAACTTGTATTGTGTTTCTGGACAGCACTATTTATATTCCTCCCTGCACACCCTGCAGCATGTGTAACTTATAAGTGTTCTGTATTTTAAGGGACAGGTGGCAACCCTACCATACATACACCATACACACATACACATTTATTAAAGAACAAAAAAAAATCTGTCTGCTAAGTATTTTGGTTGGCTCCTTTACTGCTAGAATACATTTGTTAAGCCCTGACTTACCTTTTCTGCAATGTGCTGTTTCCATGTACTGCACTGAAGTTAAAGGGCCACTAAACCCAAAATCTTTCTTTCATGATTCAGATAGAGAATACAAATTTAAACAACATTACAATTTACTTCTATTATTTATTTTGCTTCATTTTTTAGATATCCTTATTTAAAGAAAAAGCAATGCACATGGTGAGCCAATCACATGAGGCTTCTATGTGCAGCAACCAATCGGCAGCTACTGAGCATATCTAGATATGCTTTTCAGCAAAGAATATCAAGAGAATAACACAAATTAGATAATAGAAGTAAATTAGAAAGATGTTTAAAAATGCATTCTCTTTCTAAATCGTGAAAGAAAAAATGTGGGTGTCATGTCCCTTTAATGAAGTGAGAGGAAGTTAAACAATGCAAATATTTACATTGAGATAGAACGGAACAGTGACACCCGCAGGCAGAAATTAAAAGTGCAAGCAAAAAAATAATTTCAACAGCCACTGCCATTCTTTCTTCAGGGACCCTTCAGTTTCTGTGATAAGAACGCAGATCGCACAGTGTTCTGCCTTGGGGCATACTAGTAGTGCCGACATGTATATAATATATATAGTAAAAAACAAGCGGAAATCAGTATAGTTCAGTGCACAGCCGTTTTACATATATTTTAAAAAACTTAAACGTTCAATGAAGCAAAAATAATATGGATGGTAAATGGTTTTCTTCTTACCAGAATTTACCCCTATTGTATGAGGTAATGTTTGCACTCGAAAACCAGTGGTGTGGTGGTGCTCCAGTCTGTGATTCTTCTCCTTAGTTGTTTCCTATAGTAGATGAATAATGTAGAATACTCCTAACCGGTGGATAGAACGAAACCTCCTGGTAGAAACTTTCTGGTAGAAACTTCCAGCTCTCTCTGGGGTGATATATCTTTGTATCTCCCAGGAGTATGTTCTCCGCAGAGTGTTATGAAAAAGACAAGGGAAACTGTCATATAAGTGATTTATTGTTGTTTAAAATAAAGAGATTTACACTTCCATTTATTGCCCTCAATCCTTAATGACAATAGTGCACAAAGGAAAACGGCCTGAGAATAAATTTTCAAGGTAAAATTAAGCCAGATGCCACTACTGGATGTTGGTATCGTAGTGAAAAGGTCTGTACACCCACTCCAAATTCCTTACGTGTTTCAAAGTGTTTGTCTACTTCTTCGTCAGAGGCAAAGTTTTCAAAAAAAGCATGTGGTTTGCAGTTCTAGATACACAAAACAGGCCCTTAGGAGACTGCTATTCTGTGTGCTTTTGAACGCACTAATAGATTTTAACATTGGTACCTTTTAAAGGAAAATATACACAGGATAACAACACAGTATTAAATACGCTGTAATTTTTTTTAAAAAAAACAAGGTTTTAGAAAGAGACAATACTGTTGGACTGGAGGTGGACACAACAGCCCACATACCAACATAGGATTTAATCACCTATATGTATATGCTTGATTGCTTACCTCATTAAGGATTGAGGGCAATAAATGGAAGTGTAAATCTCTTTATTTTAAACAACAATAAATCACTTGTATGACAGAGTTTCCCTTGTCTTTTTCATAACACTCTGCGGAGAACATACTCCTGGGAGATACAAAGATATATCACCCCAGAGAGAGCTGGAAGTTTCTACCAGAAAGTTTCTACCAGGAGGTTTCGTTCTATCCACCGGTTAGAAGTATTCTACATTATTCATCTACTATAGGAAACAACTAAGGAGAAGAATCACAGACTGGAGCACCACCACACCACTGGTTTTCAAGTGCAAACATTACCTCATACAATAGGGGTAAATTCTGGTAAGAAGAAAACCATTTACCATCCATATTATTTTTGTTTCATTGAACGTTTAAGTTTTTAAAATATATGTAAAAAGACTGTGCACTGAACTATACTGATTTCCGCTTGTTTTTTACAATTTCTAACAGTGTTAAGGGTACACTGTATCACTCTCACACAGCACGATCACAAATATCTATTTAACACAATTATTGGGCCGCTTGTCCCTTCAACTGGTATAAATACTTTAGGCAGGTATAGGATAATACCATACATAGATCTATAAGTTTGACCACATAATAATCAACAAAGATTCAGGTTTTAGCGCTGGTACTCCATCTTTATCTACATAGCAGGATCAACAAGGTAATGAAAATTATGCATGTATAATTTTCATTACCTGGTTGGTCCTAACAGTGCCTGTAACCATCTATATAATATATAATTTACTGATTTTCATTACCTGGTTGGTCCTGTCTAACAGTGCCTGTACCCATCTATATAATATATAATTTACTGATTTTCATTACCTGGTTGGTCCTGTCTAACAGTGCCTGTACCCATCTATATAATATATAATTTACTGATTTTCATTACCTGGTTGGTCCTGTCTAACAGTGCCTGTACCCATCTATATAATATATCATTTACTGATTTTCATTACCTGGTTGGTCCTGTCTAACAGTGCCTGTACCCATCTATATAATATATAATTTACTGATTTTCATTACCTGGTTGGTACTGTCTAACAGTGCCTGTACACATCTATATAATATATAATTTACTGATTTTCATTACCTGGTTGGTCCTGTCTAACAGTGCCTGTACCCATCTATATAATATATAATTTACTGATTTTCATTACCTGGTTGATCCTGTCTAACAGTGCCTGTACCCATCTATATAATATATAATTTACTGATATTCATTACCTGGTTGGTCCTGTCTAACAGTGCCTGTACCCATCTATATAATATATAATTTACTGATATTCATTACCTGGTTGGTCCTGTCTAACAGTGCCTGTACCCATCTATATAATATATAATTTACTGATTTGAATTACCTGGTTGATCCTGTCTAACAGTGCCTGTACCCATCTATATAATATATAATTTACTGATTTTCATTACCTGGTTGGTCCTGTCTAACAGTGCCTGTACCCATCTATATAATATATAATTTACTGATTTTCATTACCTGGTTGGTCCTGTCTAACAGTGCCTGTACCCATCTATATAATATATAATTTACTGATTTTCATTACCTGGTTGGTCCTGTCTAACAGTGCCTGTACCTATCTATATAATATATAATTTACTGATTTTCATTACCTGGTTGGTCCTGTCTAACAGTGCCTGTACCCATCTATATAATTTACTGATATTCATTACCTGGTTGGTCCTGTCTAACAGTGCCTGTACCCATCTATATAATATATAATTTACTGATATTCATTACCTGGTTGGTCCTGTCTAACAGTGCCTGTACCCATCTATATAATATATAATTTACTGATTTTCATTACCTGGTTGATCCTGTCTAACAGTGCCTGTACCTATCTATATAATATATAATTTACTGATTTTCATTACCTGGTTGGTCCTGTCTAACAGTGCCTGTACCCATCTATATAATATATAATTTACTGATTTGAATTACCTGGTTGGTCCTGTCTAACAGTGCCTGTACCCATCTATATAATATATAATTTACTGATTTTCATTACCTGGTTGGTCCTGTCTAACAGTGCCTGTACCCATCTATATAATATATCATTTACTGATTTTAATTACCTGGTTGGTCCTGTCTAACAGTGCCTGTACCCATCTATATAATATATAATTTACTGATTTTCATTACCTGGTTGGTCCTGTCTAACAGTGCCTGTACCTATCTATATAATATATAATTTACTGATTTGAATTACCTGGTTGGTCCTGTCTAACAGTGCCTGTACCCATCTATATAATATATAATTTACTGATTTGAATTACCTGGTTGGTCCTGTCTAACAGTGCCTGTACCCATCTATATAATATATAATTTACTGATTTTAATTACCTGGTTGGTCCTGTCTAACAGTGCCTGTACCTATCTATATAATATATAATTTACTGATTTTAATTACCTGGTTGGTCCTGTCTAACAGTGCCTGTACCCATCTATATAATATATAATTTACTGATTTTCATTACCTGGTTGGTCCTGTCTAACAGTGCCTGTACCCATCTATATAATATATAATTTACTGATTTTCATTACCTGGTTGGTCCTGTCTAACAGTGCCTGTACCCATCTATATAATATATAATTTACTGATTTTCATTACCTGGTTGGTCCTGTCTAACAGTGCCTGTACACATCTATATAATATATAATTTACTGATTTTCATTACCTGGTTGGTCCTGTCTAACAGTGCCTGTACCCATCTATATAATATATAATTTACTGATTTTCATTACCTGGTTGGTCCTGTCTAACAGTGCCTGTACCCATCTATATAATATATCATTTACTGATTTTCATTACCTGGTTGGTCCTGTCTAACAGTGCCTGTACCCATCTATATAATATATCATTTACTGATTTTCATTACCTGGTTGGTCCTGTCTAACAGTGCCTGTACCTATCTATATAATATATAATTTACTGATTTGAATTACCTGGTTGGTCCTGTCTAACAGTGCCTGTACCCATCTATATAATATATAATTTACTGATTTGAATTACCTGGTTGGTCCTGTCTAACAGTGCCTGTACCCATCTATATAATATATAATTTACTGATTTTAATTACCTGGTTGGTCCTGTCTAACAGTGCCTGTACCTATCTATATAATATATAATTTACTGATTTTAATTACCTGGTTGGTCCTGTCTAACAGTGCCTGTACCCATCTATATAATATATAATTTACTGATTTTCATTACCTGGTTGGTCCTGTCTAACAGTGCCTGTACCCATCTATATAATATATAATTTACTGATTTTCATTACCTGGTTGGTCCTGTCTAACAGTGCCTGTACCCATCTATATAATATATAATTTACTGATTTTCATTACCTGGTTGGTCCTGTCTAACAGTGCCTGTACACATCTATATAATATATAATTTACTGATTTTCATTACCTGGTTGGTCCTGTCTAACAGTGCCTGTACCCATCTATATAATATATAATTTACTGATTTTCATTACCTGGTTGGTCCTGTCTAACAGTGCCTGTACCCATCTATATAATATATCATTTACTGATTTTCATTACCTGGTTGGTCCTGTCTAACAGTGCCTGTACCCATCTATATAATATATAATTTACTGATTTTCATTACCTGGTTGGTCCTGTCTAACAGTGCCTGTACCCATCTATATAATATATAATTTACTGATTTGAATTACCTGGTTGGTCCTGTCTAACAGTGCCTGTACCCATCTATATAATATATAATTTACTGATATTCATTACCTGGTTGGTCCTGTCTAACAGTGCCTGTACCCATCTATATAATATATAATTTACTGATATTCATTACCTGGTTGGTCCTGTCTAACAGTGCCTGTACCCATCTATATAATATATAATTTACTGATTTTCATTACCTGGTTGATCCTGTCTAACAGTGCCTGTACCTATCTATATAATATATAATTTACTGATATTCATTACCTGGTTGGTCCTGTCTAACAGTGCCTGTACCCATCTATATAATATATAATTTACTGATATTCATTACCTGGTTGGTCCTGTCTAACAGTGCCTGTACCCATCTATATAATATATAATTTACTGATTTTCATTACCTGGTTGATCCTGTCTAACAGTGCCTGTACCTATCTATATAATATATAATTTACTGATATTCATTACCTGGTTGGTCCTGTCTAACAGTGCCTGTACCCATCTATATAATATATAATTTACTGATTTTCATTACCTGGTTGATCCTGTCTAACAGTGCCTGTACCCATCTATATAATATATAATTTACTGATTTTCATTACCTGGTTGGTCCTGTCTAACAGTGCCTGTACCCATCTATATAATATATAATTTACTGATTTTCATTACCTGGTTGGTCCTGTCTAACAGTGCCTGTACCCATCTATATAATATATAATTTACTGATTTGAATTACCTGGTTGGTCCTGTCTAACAGTGCCTGTACCTATCTATATAATATATAATTTACTGATTTGAATTACCTGGTTGGTCCTGTCTAACAGTGCCTGTACCCATCTATATAATATATCATTTACTGATTTTCATTACCTGGTTGGTCCTGTCTAACAGTGCCTGTACCCATCTATATAATATATCATTTACTGATTTTCATTACCTGGTTGGTCCTGTCTAACAGTGCCTGTACCCATTTATATAATATATCATTTACTGATTTTAATTACCTGGTTGGTCCTGTCTAACAGTGCCTGTACCCATCTATATAATATATCATTTACTGATTTTCATTACCTGGTTGGTCCTGTCTAACAGTGCCTGTACCCATCTATATAATATATCATTTACTGATTTTCATTACCTGGTTGGTCCTGTCTAACAGTGCCTGTACCCATCTATATAATATATAATTTACTGATTTGAATTACCTGGTTGATCCTGTCTAACAGTGCCTGTACCCATCTATATAATATATAATTTACTGATTTTCATTACCTGGTTGGTCCTGTCTAACAGTGCCTGTACCCATCTATATAATATATAATTTACTGATTTTTATTACCTGGTTGGTCCTGTCTAACAGTGCCTGTACCTATCTATATAATATATAATTTACTGATTTGAATTACCTGGTTGGTCCTGTCTAACAGTGCCTGTACCCATCTATATAATATATAATTTACTGATTTGAATTACCTGGTTGGTCCTGTCTAACAGTGCCTGTACCCATCTATATAATATATAATTTACTGATTTGAATTACCGGGTTGGTCCTGTCTAACAGTGCCTGTACCTATCTATATAATATATAATTTACTGATTTGAATTACCTGGTTGGTCCTGTCTAACAGTGCCTGTACCCATCTATATAATATATAATTTACTGATTTTCATTACCTGGTTGGTCCTGTCTAACAGTGCCTGTACCCATCTATATAATATATAATTTACTGATTTTCATTACCTGGTTGGTCCTGTCTAACAGTGCCTGTACCCATCTATATAATATATAATTTACTGATTTGAATTACCTGGTTGGTCCTGTCTAACAGTGCCTGTACCCATCTATATAATATATAATTTACTGATTTTCATTACCTGGTTGGTCCTGTCTAACAGTGCCTGTACCCATCTATATAATATATAATTTACTGATTTTCATTACCTGGTTGGTCCTGTCTAACAGTGCCTGTACCCATCTATATAATATATAATTTACTGATTTGAATTACCTGGTTGGTCCTGTCTAACAGTGCCTGTACCCATCTATATAATATAAAATTTACTGATTTGAATTACCTGGTTGGTCCTGTCTAACAGTGCCTGTACCTATCTATATAATATATAATTTACTGATTTTCATTACCTGGTTGGTCCTGTCTAACAGTGCCTGTACCCATCTATATAATATATAATTTACTGATTTTAATTAACTGGTTGGTCCTGTCTAACAGTGCCTGTACCCATCTATATAATATATCATTTACTGATTTTCATTACCTGGTTGGTCCTGTCTAACAGTGCCTGTACCCATCTATATAATATATAATTTACTGATTTTCATTACCTGGTTGGTCCTGTCTAACAGTGCCTGTACCCATCTATATAATATATAATTTACTGATTTTCATTACCTGGTTGGTCCTGTCTAACAGTGCCTGTACCCATCTATATAATATATAATTTACTGATTTTCATTACCTGGTTGGTCCTGTCTAACAGTGCCTGTACCCATCTATATAATATATCATTTACTGATTTGAATTACCTGGTTGGTCCTGTCTAACAGTGCCTGTACCCATCTATATAATATAAAATTTACTGATTTGAATTACCTGGTTGGTCCTGTCTAACAGTGCCTGTACCTATCTATATAATATATAATTTACTGATTTTCATTACCTGGTTGGTCCTGTCTAACAGTGCCTGTACCCATCTATATAATATATAATTTACTGATTTGAATTACCTGTTTGGTCCTGTCTAACAGTGCCTGTACCCATCTATATAATATATAATTTACTGATTTTCATTACCTGGTTGGTCCTGTCTAACAGTGCCTGTACCCATCTATATAATATATAATTTACTGATTTTAATTACCTGGTTGGTCCTGTCTAACAGTGCCTGTACCCATCTATATAATATATCATTTACTGATTTTAATTACCTGGTTGGTCCTGTCTAACAGTGCCTGTACCCATCTATATAATATATCATTTACTGATTTTCATTACCTGGTTGGTCCTGTCTAACAGTGCCTGTACCCATCTATATAATATATAATTTACTGATTTTCATTACCTGGTTGGTCCTGTCTAACAGTGCCTGTACCCATCTATATAATATATAATTTACTGATTTGAATTACCTGGTTGGTCCTGTCTAACAGTGCCTGTACCTATCTATATAATATATAATTTACTGATTTGAATTACCTGGTTGGTCCTGTCTAACAGTGCCTGTACCCATCTATATAATATATCATTTACTGATTTTCATTACCTGGTTGGTCCTGTCTAACAGTGCCTGTACCCATCTATATAATATATCATTTACTGATTTTCATTACCTGGTTGGTCCTGTCTAACAGTGCCTGTACCCATCTATATAATATATCATTTACTGATTTTAATTACCTGGTTGGTCCTGTCTAACAGTGCCTGTACCCATCTATATAATATATCATTTACTGATTTTCATTACCTGGTTGGTCCTGTCTAACAGTGCCTGTACCCATCTATATAATATATCATTTACTGATTTTCATTACCTGGTTGGTCCTGTCTAACAGTGCCTGTACCCATCTATATAATATATAATTTACTGATTTGAATTACCTGGTTGATCCTGTCTAACAGTGCCTGTACCCATCTATATAATATATAATTTACTGATTTTCATTACCTGGTTGGTCCTGTCTAACAGTGCCTGTACCCATCTATATAATATATAATTTACTGATTTTTATTACCTGGTTGGTCCTGTCTAACAGTGCCTGTACCTATCTATATAATATATAATTTACTGATTTGAATTACCTGGTTGGTCCTGTCTAACAGTGCCTGTACCCATCTATATAATATATAATTTACTGATTTGAATTACCTGGTTGGTCCTGTCTAACAGTGCCTGTACCCATCTATATAATATATAATTTACTGATTTGAATTACCGGGTTGGTCCTGTCTAACAGTGCCTGTACCTATCTATATAATATATAATTTACTGATTTGAATTACCTGGTTGGTCCTGTCTAACAGTGCCTGTACCCATCTATATAATATATAATTTACTGATTTTCATTACCTGGTTGGTCCTGTCTAACAGTGCCTGTACCCATCTATATAATATATAATTTACTGATTTTCATTACCTGGTTGGTCCTGTCTAACAGTGCCTGTACCCATCTATATAATATATAATTTACTGATTTGAATTACCTGTTTGGTCCTGTCTAACAGTGCCTGTACCCATCTATATAATATATAATTTACTGATTTTCATTACCTGGTTGGTCCTGTCTAACAGTGCCTGTACCCATCTATATAATATATAATTTACTGATTTTAATTACCTGGTTGGTCCTGTCTAACAGTGCCTGTACCCATCTATATAATATATCATTAACTGATTTTAATTACCTGGTTGGTCCTGTCTAACAGTGCCTGTACCCATCTATATAATATATCATTTACTGATTTTCATTACCTGGTTGGTCCTGTCTAACAGTGCCTGTACCCATCTATATAATATAAAATTTACTGATTTGAATTACCTGGTTGGTCCTGTCTAACAGTGCCTGTACCTATCTATATAATATATAATTTACTGATTTTCATTACCTGGTTGGTCCTGTCTAACAGTGCCTGTACCCATCTATATAATATATAATTTACTGATTTTCATTACCTGGTTGGTCCTGTCTAACAGTGCCTGTACCCATCTATATAATATATAATTTACTGATTTTCATTACCTGGTTGGTCCTGTCTAACAGTGCCTGTACCTATCTATATAATATATAATTTACTGATTTGAATTACCTGGTTGGTCCTGTCTAACAGTGCCTGTACCCATCTATATAATATATAATTTACTGATTTGAATTACCTGGTTGGTCCTGTCTAACAGTGCCTGTACCCATCTATATAATATATAATTTACTGATTTTCATTACCTGGTTGGTCCTGTCTAACAGTGCCTGTACCCATCTATATAATATATAATTTACTGATTTTCATTACCTGGTTGGTCCTGTCTAACAGTGCCTGTACCCATCTATATAATATATAATTTACTGATTTTAATTACCTGGTTGGTCCTGTCTAACAGTGCCTGTACCCATCTATATAATATATAATTTACTGATTTTAATTACCTGGTTGGTCCTGTCTAACAGTGCCTGTACCCATCTATATAATATATCATTTACTGATTTTCATTACCTGGTTGGTCCTGTCTAACAGTGCCTGTACCCATCTATATAATATATCATTTACTGATTTTCATTACCTGGTTGGTCCTGTCTAACAGTGCCTGTACCCATCTATATAATATATAATTTACTGATTTTCATTACCTGGTTGGTCCTGTCTAACAGTGCCTGTACCCATCTATATAATGTATAATTTACTGATATTCATTACCTGGTTGGTCCTGTCTAACAGTGCCTGTACCCATCTATATAATATATAATTTACTGATTTTCATTACCTGGTTGGTCCTGTCTAACAGTGCCTGTACCCATCTATATAATATATAATTTACTGATTTTCATTACCTGGTTGGTCCTGTCTAACAGTGCCTGTACCCATCTATATAATATATCATTTACTGATTTTCATTACCTGGTTGGTCCTGTCTAACAGTGCCTGTACCCATCTATATAATATATAATTTACTGATTTTCATTACCTGGTTGGTCCTGTCTAACAGTGCTTGTACCCATCTATATAATATATAATTTACTGATTTTCATTACCTGGTTGGTCCTGTCTAACAGTGCCTGTACCCATCTATATAATATATAATTTACTGATTTTCATTACCTGGTTGGTCCTGTCTAACAGTGCCTGTACCCATCTATATAATATATAATTTACTGATTTGAATTACCTGGTTGGTCCTGTCTAACAGTGCCTGTACCCATCTATATAATATATAATTTACTGATTTGAATTACCTGGTTGGTCCTGTCTAACAGTGCCTGTACCCATCTATTTAATATATCATTTACTGATTTTCATTACCTGGTTGGTCCTGTCTAACAGTGCCTGTACCCATCTATATAATATATAATTTACTGATTTTCATTACCTGGTTGGTCCTGTCTAACAGTGCCTGTACCCATCTATATAATATATAATTTACTGATTTTCATTACCTGGTTGGTCCTGTCTAACAGTGCCTGTACCCATCTATATAATATATCATTTACTGATTTTCATTACCTGGTTGGTCCTGTCTAACAGTGCCTGTACCCATCTATATAATATATAATTTACTGATTTTCATTACCTGGTTGGTCCTGTCTAACAGTGCCTGTACCCATCTATATAATATATAATTTACTGATATTCATTACCTGGTTGGTCCTGTCTAACAGTGCCTGTACCCATCTATATAATATATAATTTACTGATTTTCATTACCTGGTTGGTCCTATCTAACAGTGCCTGTATCCATTTATTATTATTATTATTCAGAATCACTTTTATTATTAAGGCCACTGTTGTGATTCATGTTATACTTGTGCTAAATACATTTTTACTTCTATTTACTTCATCCCATGGCTGAGAGGGAAAGGGGAAATCACATGGTCTTGTGATCTGATGGTCAGCACACCTGCTGTGACACCTATACATGCAATTATAAGGCTTTATTTTTTTAATAAAAGAGGGCGGAGAAGCAATGTAACCTTACACCAAGGTGTGCAATGGGAAATAAATTAGTGCTTTAATAGTGCTTTGTAATGAAGTAATATATTTTTTTATCCGATTAATCGAAAAAATAATCAACCAACTAATCAATTATAAGAATAATCGTTAGTTGCAGCCCTAGATGAAACCCTAATATTTGACAATTTTAATGAAGCATTGCTATTTTTTAACCCCTTCACCCAATACAACATATATCATAATTTATGTAAGAACTTACCTGATAAATTAATTTCTTTCATAGTGGTAAGAGTCCGTGAGCTAGTGATGTATGGGATATACATTCCTACCAGGAGGGGGCAAAGTTTCCCAAACCTTAAAATACTTATAAATATACCTCCTACCTCACACATACCTTAGTTTAACATGTAGCCAAGAAGTAAAGTGTAAAAGAAGGAGTAAAAAGCTTCAAAAAGAGGGAAAAAAACTCAATTCAAAGGCACTAGAATCAAACTGAGACAACTGCCTGAAGAACCTTTCTACCAAACTCTGCTTCCAAAGAAGCAAACACATCAAAATGGTAAAATTTAGTAAAGGTATGCAATGAAGACCAAGTTGCTGCTTTGCAAATTTGAGCCACTGAATCTTCATTATTGAAAGCCCAAGAAGTGGCAACTGATCTAGTAGAATGAGCTGTAATTCTTTGAGGCTGAGACTGCCCCGCATCCAAATAAGCTTCGTGAATCAAAAGTTTAAACCAAGATGCCAGAGAAATGGCAGAAGTTTTCTGACCTTTCCTGGAGCCAGAAAAACAACAAATAGACTAGAAGTCTTTCTGAAATCTTTAGTAGCTAGGGTTGCACCAATACCATTTTTTAAGACCAAGTACAAGTAACAATAATTTTTTTAAATACTCACCAATACCAAGTACCGATACTTTTTTAAATGTCATGTGACAGTTTCCTAAGCACAATACAGACTAGTGATTTAAGATAGTTTCTTTATAATTATGAAGAATTGTAACTCAAAAGACATTATGAAATAAAACTGTTTTATTTGCTTGTTGTCACAAAGTTGTAAAAACTTAAAGAAATTTCACAGAACATGTTTATAAATACAAATATTACAATAAAATATATTAATAATAACAATAATAAATAACAAATGTAAAATCACAACCAACCAAAAGTGCAATACAGTAAAAAATATAACCGTGCACTGTTTAATCAAGGGGAACAACACTATGGGCTAGATTACATTTGACTGGTAAGCTTTACCAATGCTCCCATTACATGTCCAACTCCATTAAAGTCTATGGAGTTGGAAATGTGAACAGAGTATTGGTAAAGCTTACCAATCAAATGTAATCAAAATCTAGTCCTATAATTGTAGGATGAGTGTTCATAGGAATTAACTTAATCCACTAATTGGCACTTCCAGGAATGATTGGTGGAGAGCAACTCCAGAAACCACCCTTGCGCTGAAGATCTGAAGGTATCGATTTAAGTATCTGAGCATTTGCCCGAAGACAAGTATTCATTCAAATAATTGGTATCGGCACCGATACTAGTATCGGTATCAGTGCAACCCTATTAGTAGCCTCAATATAATATTTCAAAGCTCTAACCACATACAAAGAATGTAAAGATCTTTCAAGAGTATTCTTAGGATTAGGACACACAGAAGGATCAACAATTTCCCTATTGATGTTGTTAGAATTCACAACTTTAGGCAAAAATGTAAATGAAGTCGGCAAAACAGTTTTATCATAATGGAAAATCAGATAAGGAGACTCACAAGAGAAAGCAGACAATTCAGAAACTCTTCTAGCAGAAAAGATAGCCAAAAGAAATAACACTTTCCAAGAAAGTAATTTAATATCTAGAGAATGCATAGGCTCAAAAGGAGGAGCCTGTACAATCTTCAAAACCAAATTGTGACTCCAAGGAGGAGAAATAGATTTAATAACAGGTTTGATATGCATCAAAGCCTGAACAAAACAGTGAACATCAGGAAGTTTAGCAATATTTCTATGAAATAAGACAGTAAGAGCAGAAATTTGTCCTTTCAAAGTATTTGCAGACAAACCCTTATCCAAACCAACCTGAAGAAACTATAAAATCCTAGGAATTCTGAAAGAATGCCAACAATAATTATGAGTAGAACACCATAAAAACATAAAATTATGCTTACCTGATAATTTTATTTCCATCGTGGGGAAGAAAGTCCACGGCTTCATTCATTACTTGTGGAAAATACAAAACTTGGCCACCAGGAGGAGGCAAGGACACCCCAGCCAAAGGATTAAATACCTCCCCCACTCCCCTCCTCCCCCAGTCATTCTGCTGAGGGAACAAGGAACAGTAGGAGAAATATCAGGGTATAAATGGTGCCAGAAGAAAATACTAAATTTAGGTCCGCCCATCGGAGATACGGGCAGGAGCCGTGGACTCTCCTCCCCATGATGGAAATAAAATTTTCAGGTAAGCATAATTTGTTTTCCATCTAAAGGGGAGGAGAGTCCACGGTTTCATTCATTACTTGTGGGAACATATACCCAAGCTTTTAGAGGACACCGGAAGGGTAAAAGGCGGACCCTTAATCTGAGGGCACCACAGCCTGTAGAACCTCTCCTAAAAACAGCTTCCGCAGAAGCAAAAACGTCAAATTTGTAAAACTTAGTGAAGGTATGCAAGGAGGACCAGGTAGCCGCCTTGCAAATCTGCTCCATATAAGCCTCATTTTTTAAGGTCCAGGATGAAGCTACCGCTCTAGTGGAATGAGCCGTAATCCTCTGAGGAGGCTTATGTCCCACTGTCTCATAGGCCAAGCCGAACAAGCTCCTCAGCCAAAAAGATAAAGAAGTAGCAAAAGCCTTCTGACCCCTGCATTTCCCTGACTATACAACAAAAAGAGATTTAGAAATGTCTGAAATCCTTCATGGCTTGAAGATAGAATTTCAGAGCACGAACCACATCCAGATTATGAAGTAACCTCTCCTTAGAAGAAGGGTTAGAGCATAAAGAAGGAACAACTATCTCCTGATTGATGTTACGGTTACACACCACCTTGGGAGAAACCCCAAGCCTGTGAGAAGAACAGCCTTATCTGCATGAAACACCAGATAAGGGGGTTCATATTGCAAGGCCGCCAGAGACTCTGAATGCTGATGCAATCGGCAACAGAAAGAGAACCTTCCAAGAGAGATCTTTTATTTCAAGAGAATGCATAGGCTCAAACGGAACCCTCTGTAAGACCTTAAGAACCAAGTTTAAGCTCCAAGGTACAGCAGCCTGCCTAAAAACAGCCCTGATTCGAGACAGAGCCTGAACAAATAATTGAATGTCAGGGAGATCCGCAAGTCTCCTATGCAACAGAACAAATAAAACCAAAATTTGTCCTTTTAGGGAACTAGCGGCGACACCCTTCTCCAAACCTTCTTGGAGGGAGGACAAAATCCTAGATACCATCACCTTGTGCCAAGGGTAGCCATGACTCACACCAGGACAAGTAAGTCCTTCACACTTTATGATAGATGCGTAGAGTGACCAGCTTTCTTGCCTGAACTAGAGTGTCAATCACATTCTCAGAAAAAAACCTTTTTCCAAGACTAAGCATTCAATCTCCATGCAGTCAGCCTCAGAGAATCTAGATTTTGATGTTGAAAAGGACCCTGCTCCAGCAGATCCCTGCGACAGGGTAACCTCCACGACAGAGAGGATGACATCCCCACCAGATCTGCAAACCACGTCCTCCTTGACCACAAGGGAGCAATCAGAATGGAGGACACTCTCCCATTTTATACGAGCCACTACATGAGGAAGAAGCATTAACGGAGGAAATATGTATACTGGACCGAACCCCCAAGGCATCACTAATGTATCTATCAGCTCCCCCTGGGGGTCTCTCGACCTCAATCCGTATCGGGGAAGCTTTCAATTCAACCTTGACACCATGAGATTGATCTCCGGCGTCCCCCATCTGAGACAGTTCTCTGCAAACACTTCGGGGTGCTGAGAAAATCCGCTTCCCAGTTGTCCACACCAGAGATGTGGATAACAGAGAGCAAACCATTGTGGACTTCCGCCCACTCCAGGATCTGAGACACCTCGATCATTGCCAAGCTCCTTGTGACCCCCTGGTGGTTGATGTAAACCACAGAGGTAATATTGTCCATCTGGAACCTGATAAATCTGAAGTCACCCAGGTGAGGCCACACCCTCAGAGCATTGTAGATCACTTGAAGCTCCAGAATATTTATTGAAATAAGAGACTCGAAACGAGACCACTTCCCCTGTGCCATCCTGGCACCCAAACAGCTCTCCATCCCCCCAGACTCACATCCGTGGTCACCAGCAGAGCGAAATCCGAGTATGCGCATCCATGTATATCAGCTGTGACAGATCAGAATGATCGCCATCCCACTATCTCAACATGCACAATTGAAGAAGTCCGAGATGAAACCTGGTGAATGGAATGATGTCCATGCTGGAGACCATGAGCCCAATCATTCCCATGCACTGAGCTACAGATGGTCTCACCGTAGACTGAAGGGCATAACAGGTAGACGCCATCTTTGTGCGTCACTTGTCCGTGAGAAAGATCTTCATGGACACATGTTTTCTAACTTTTTATCCATAGGCTCATTGAACGAAGAACTATCCTCTAAAGAAATCGTTGTGTGCTTAGCGAGTGTGGAGATGGCCCATCCACCTTGGGAATGGTCTCCCACAATTCCAGCTGGGCCTCTGGGACAGGGAAAAGCTTTTTAAAATGAGAAGAGGGGAAAAAGAAAGAACCTAACTGCTCCCACTCGTTCTTTATAATGTTCGCCATCTTGATGGACACCGGGAAAGTCTGGGAAACCACCCTGTCTTCGTAGACCTTATCCAATTTAGAAATGGAGGGCTCTTCTGGAAGCTTTGTTTCCAGAACCTCCAAAGTAGCCAGTACTTGTTTTAGTATGAAACGCAAGTGCTCCATCTTAAACCTAAAGCCATGCTCCTCCTCTACTGGAGGTTTAGATGACATGGACTCCAACCCCAAAATGGCCCCTTCCGATGCGTCGGAATGGGCCTCATCATCGTACCACCCCTCCGGGGAATAAGACATAGACAAATCCTGGGACAGGCCACTATTTAAAGCTCTATGTTTGAGCTTAGCAGAACGCGGCAAAGCATGGATCACCTTAACGACTGCCGTTTCATGCTGATCCGCAAAATTCAGCGACCAAGCAATCTCCCCCGAAGGAGTAACAGTCGGAACCCTGGGGCGCTGCATGTGGGATAGGGGACACCATGAGGGAACGCACCTCACGGGAAGGTGACCCCTAAGAGATGGACGGCTCAGTAGTAGTAGTGTACATTCTCTTATGTTTGGAAGTCATAGTCTTCTCAAGGCATGTGGAACACAGTTGCGCAGGCTGGTCTACCAAAACCTTACAATAAACACAGGTATAAGACTTAGTCAAAGAGGGAGTACACTCTAACGCATCAGAATCCTCCACAGCTTTTAGAAAAAGATAAGACAGACACCCTCATAACCACCAATGGCCGGGGCACTCACCACCTCCTATGACCCGGACTGCAGAAGCCGTTTTGTCTCCTCTGTCACAGAACAGACCAGAAGTGAAGAGGTCCCACCCGGTCAAAAAATTACTGCGCAGGACTGCCCCTGCCGAGGAGAAAATGTGCCAAAAAAAGACCGTGCAAAAACTCCCGGAAGAGAACCTGTTAGTTCCACAAAAAAAGCCAGAGCCGCATCCTTTGCACATAGCACAGCAATCACACAATAAACATATCCTGTACATACCCCCCTGTTCAATAATCCGCTTAAAGGAATATTAACCCTTGATTCTATAAAGATAAAGGTGCCACACTGTGGCCCTGTCTTCTGCATTATCATGATATCAAATATGAAACTATCTTACCAGAATCTATGCCGTGGAACAGGAACCTTCAAGTTTGACAGGTGATAGCTGCGCTCCTGACATGGACTTGAGAGAAAAACGCAATCTGCGAAACTCGTCAATGCCGATTGCTGTAGGAGCTGTTAATATGAGTCGGGAATCGGGATGGTGTCACAAAGGGAAGCTCTCCCTGCATCTCCGGACTCTAACGTTCACCCAGGCCCTCAACTGAGAAGCTTGAAGGGCTACTTAAACTCCTGTCCCTTAGCGAAGGGTAGAACCCCTCATAAGAGACCTCCGATTTTCCGGCACCTCTCTGCCACCTCCTGTGACGAAAGGCAAAGAATGACTGGGGATGAGGGGAGTGGGGGGGAGGTACTTAAGTCTTTGGCTGGGGTGTCTTTGCCTCCTCCTGGTGGCCAGGTTCTTAATTCCCACAAGTAATAAATGAAGCCGTGGACTCTGTTCCCCTTTAAATGAAAATATAGGTTTTCTAAACCCGATGATAAATTTTCATTGAACCAGACTTACGAGCCTGTATCATAGTGCTAATCACTGGGTCAGATAAACAACTATGACTAAGTGTTCAATGTCCATGCCTTCAAATGTAGAGATTTGAGATCCAGATGGAAAAATGGCCCTTGAGACAGAAGGTATGGCCTTAAAGAAAGTTGCCAAGGATGGCAACTGGACATCTGAACAAGATCTGCATACAAAAACCTGTGAGGCCATGCTGGTGCTATCAGAAACAAATGAGATTGTTCCATTATGATATTGGAGATCACCCTTGGAAGACGAACCAGAGGCGGAAAAATATAAGCAGGTTAGTAAGACCAAGGAGCATTCACTATCTCCGCCTGAGGATCCCTGAACCTGGAAAGGTATCTGGGAAGTTTCTTGTTTAGAAGAGAGACCATCAGATCTATTTCTGGAAGACCCAACATCTGTACAAGATAAAAAAAACCACATCTAGATGGAGAGATCACTCCCCCGGATGTAAAGTCTGATGGCTGAGATAATCCACTTCCCAATTGTCTACACCAGGAATATGAATCACAGAAATTAGACAAGAGTTAGATTCCATTCAAGAAAGTATCCGAGATACTTCCTTCATTGCTGAAAGACTGCGAGTCCCACCTTGATGATTGCCATATGCTACTGTTGTGATATTGTCTGTTTTAAAACGAATGTAAAGTCCTCTTTTCAATAGAGGCCAAGCCTAAGGAGATCTGAAAATAGCACAGAGTTCTAAAATATTGATTGGTAACCTCGACTCTCGAGGTTTCCAAACACCTTATGCTGTCAGAGACCCCCAGACAGCTCCCCAACCTGTAAGACTTGCATCTGTTATGATCACAGTCCAGGGAGGATGAACAAATGAGGCCCCTTGAATAATAAGATGATAGTCTAACCACGAAGTCAGAGAGAGTTGAGTGATGGGATTTAAGTATATAATTTGTGATAGCTGAGTATAATCCCTACACCATTGGTGCAATATGCAAAGCTGTAGAGGCCTCATATGCAAAGGAGTAAAGGGGATTGCGTCCGATGCTGCAGTCATTAGACCTAAAACTTCCATGTACATAGCCACTGAAGGGAATGATAGAGACTGAAGGTTTAGACAAGCTAAAACTAACTTCATTCGTCTCTTATCTGTCAGAGAAAGAGTCATGGACACTGAATCTGGAAACATAAAAGGTGACCCTTGTCTGAGAAATCAAGAAACTCTTTTGTAAATTGAACCTGTTTTGTGTGAGATTCTGCTAAATGAAAAGATTGAGCTAGTAACAAAATACCCTGCTCTCTGATTACAGATAGAAGGGCACCAAGAACCTTTGAAAAGATTCTCGGAGCTGTCGCTAGGCCAAAACGGAAGAGCGACAAATTGAAAATGCTTGTCTAGAAAAGAGAATCTCAGAAAACGATAGTAGTCTGGATGAATTGGAATGTGAAGATAAGCGTCCTGTAATTCTATTGTGGACATGAAATGACCTTGCTGAACAAAAGGAAGAATAGTCCTTATAGTTATCATCTTGAAAGTTGGGACTCTTACAAAAAGATTTAAAAATTTCAGATCCAAAATTGGTCTGAACAAATCTTCTTTCTTTGGGACAATGATTATATTTGAATAAAAACCCAAACCCCGTTCCTGCAGAGGAACTGGAACAATCAACTCTGAAAGCTTCACAGGGTTTGTTGGAACATGAGAAAGAAAGAATCTTCCCATGGGAGGTCTTATTCTGAAACCTATTCGAAACAACATTCTGAATCCACTGATTTTGAACAGAAACTGTACAAAGGTGTTGAAATAATTTCAATCTGACCCCCACCAGTTGAACTTGTTTGAGGGCCGCACCTTTATGCAGTCTTAGGGGCTGGATTTGGTTTTATATAAGGCTTGGATTTATTCCAATTTGGAGATGGTCTCCAATTAGAGCCAGAGGCCGTAGGGGAAGGAGTGATCTTTTGTTCTCTATTCTGACGAAAAGGAGTGAAAACGATTGGGAGCTTTAAATTTACCCTTAGATTTCTTATCTTGGGGCAAAAAACGCCCTTTCCCCTGGTGATAGTGGATATAATAGAATCCAATTGAGAACCAAATAAATAACTACACTGAAATGATAAATATAGTCATCTAGATTTAGACACCATATCAGCATTCCAAGATTTAAGCCATAAAGCTCTTCTAGTAAGAATAGCTAAAGATATAGCTATAACGTCAAATATAGCATCACAAATAAAATGATTAGCATGTTGAAGTAAAAGAACAATGCTAGACAATTCAGGATCTGTTAACTGTTGAGCTAAACTGTCCAACCAAAAAGTTGAAGCAGCAGCAACATCAGCCATAGAACTGGCAGTTCTAAGAATAAGGCCATTATGTAAATATGCTTTTCAAAGATAGGATTCAATCTTCCTATCTAAAAGGATCCTTAAGCGAAGTACTAACTTCCATAGAAATAGTAGTATGTTTGGCAAGAGTAGAAATAGCCCCATCAACCTTAGGGTAAAGGTAAAGCATATAGCTTTTTAAACCTAGAAGAAGGATTAAAAGAAGCACTAAGTTTAGACCATTCCTTAGTAAACATATGAGAGATAAAATCTGGAATAGGAAAGACTTCAGGAGTAACCTCGAAAGTTTTAAAAACAGAATTCAAACGTTTGCTATTCTTGTTATCAAGAGGACTAGATTCCTCAATACCCAAAGTAAACAATACTTCCTTTAATAAAGAACAAATATATTAAATCTTAAAAAGAAAGGTTGATTTATCAATTTAAGTCTCTGAAGTAGGATCCTCTGAGCAAGATAAATCTTTATCAGCAGGAGAGACCTTTTACATTTATTTGAAGGTGGAAAAGCAGTCATAGCCTTCTCTATTGCTGCAGCAATATAATCTTTTATATCTACAGGAATATCATGTACATTATGCTGTGAATGTTTAACAGTAGATGTATTTTGTACTTATAGAAACATTATCAGCATGTAATAGTCTTTCATAACAAGTGCCACATATTTGAGCTGAAAAAGTAAGATCAGCTAATTTACAACATGTAATCAACACTTCCTTTAATAAAGAACGAATATACTCCATTTTAAATAAATAAGAGGATTTGTGAGTGTCAATATTTGAGGCAGGAACTTCTGAATCAGATAGATCCTCATCAGAGAAAGATAAATCAGTATGTTGCTGGTCATTTGAAATTTCATCAACTCTATGAGAAGTTTTAAAAGACCTTTTACATTTATTAGAAGGCGGAATGGCAGAAAAAGCCTTCTGAATAGAATCAGAAATAAATTCTTTTAAATTTACAGGTATATCTTGTGCATTAGATGTTGAGGAAACAGCAACAGGTAATGAACTACTACTGATGGATACATTTTCTGCATGTAAAAGTTTATCATGACAACTATTACAAACCACAGCTGGAGGTATAATCTCCACAAGTTTACAACAAATGCACTTAGCTTTGGTAGAACTGTTATCAGGCAGCAGGGATCCAACAGTGACTTCTGAGACAGGATCAGATTGAGACATCTTGCAAATGTAAGAGAAAAAAACAACATATAAAGCAAAATTATCAATTTCCTTATATGGCAGTTTCAGGAATGGGGAAAAATGCAAACAGAATAGCCCTCTGACATAGAAAAAGGCCAGAGGCAAATAGGAATGAGGTCTTAAATAATGAAAATATTTGGAAACGACACACACGCATCACAGATGACGCAACCTTGTGAAGGACTCGGCATCAACTAAGACGCCGGAAATGACAAATTTGTGTCAACGAACGTAACTTCGCGCCAAACAATCTAGCGACAAGAATGACGCAATAAATTTTGGCATTCTGCGCCCTCGCGAGCCTTATTCTGCCCGCGAATTTAAAAGACAGTCAAATTGAAAAAGAAACTAGGTACAGGTAAGAAATAATTTTTCATAAAAAAAGCATTTCCCATATATGAAGCTGACAGTCTGCAAAAAGGAAATATACTGAAATCCTGAATCATGGCAAATATTGTACAATACATATATTTAGAACTTTAAATAAATACATAAAGTGCCAAACCACTGTACTGAAACGGTTATCAGTAGAGGTAATGGAATATGAGAGTATATTGTCGGTCTGAAAAGGGAGGTAGGAGATTAATCTCTACGACCGATAACAGAGAACCTATGAAATATATCCCCATGAGGAAAACCATTGCATTCAATAGGTGATACTCCCTTCACATCCCTCTGACATTCACTGTACTCTGAGAGGAATCGGGCTTCAAAAATGCTGAGAAGCGCATATCAATGTAGAAATCTTAGCACAAACTTACTTCACCACCTCCATAGGAGGCAAAGTTTGTAAAACTGAATTGTGGGTGTGGTGAGGGGTGTATTTATAGGCATTTTGAGGTTTGGGAAACTTTGCCCCTCCTGGTAGGATTGTATATCCCATACGTCACTAGCTCATGGACTCTTGCCACTTACATGAAAGAAATATACGTCGGGCCTCGATCAATACTTTGGGTTGTCTACAAAATATAAATATATAGTTTTAATAGATAAAGAAAAAAAACAAGGCTCTATTTCTGTTTAAATGGACTAATGGCAAAAATGCTAA
Organism: Bombina bombina; assembly: GCF_027579735.1. Lineage (NCBI taxonomy): Eukaryota > Metazoa > Chordata > Amphibia > Anura > Bombinatoridae > Bombina > Bombina bombina. The sequence goes on from NC_069503.1 coordinate 39,666,011, forward strand.
AACTGCTCTGGTCTTTTGGGGAAGTTTTAGGGGCCGAATTATCAAGCTCCATTCCGTGCGTCGCGTGCGAGCCTTCAGGCTCACCAGAAACAGCAGTTATGAAGCAGCAGTCTACAGACCGCTGCTTCATAACTGATCTGCTGCCTCTGAGGCTGTGGTCTGCAATGCACCCGCTCCTATACGATCGGGCTGATTGATACCTCCTGCGGCATCGCACAAGCAGTTCTGGTGAACTGCTTGTGCAATGTTAAATGTTGACAGTGTATGCTGTCGGCATTCAGCGATGTCTGTCAGAAATGATACGCTACATCCTATCACATCGGACAGATATTGATAAATTGGCCCCTATTTTGAAATGCCTGGTCCTTAAGGGGTTAAAGTAAGTCATGTCCCTTTAACCCCTTAATGACCACAGCACTTTTCCATTTTTTGTCCGTTTGGGACCAAGGCTATTTTTACATTTCTGCGGTGTTTGTGTTTAGCTGTAATTTTCCTCTTACTCATTTACTGTACCCACACATATTATATACCGTTTTTCTCGCCATTAAATGGACTTTCTAAAAATACCATTATTTTCATCATATCTTATAATTTACTATAAAAAATTTTTATAAAATATGAGGAAAAAATGAAAAAAAACACACTTTTTCTAACTTTGACCCCCAAAATCTGTTACACATCTACAACCACAAAAAAACACCCATGCTAAATAGTTTCTAAATTTTGTCCTGAGTTTAGAAATACCCAATGTTTACATGTTCTTTGCTTTTTTGTAAGTTATAGGGCCATAAATACAAGTAGCACTTTGCTATTTCCAAACCATTATTTTTCAAAATTAGCGCTAGTTACATTAGAACACTAATATCTTTCAGGAATCTCTGAATATCCATTGACATGTACATATTTTTTTTTAGTAGACATCCCAAAGTATTGATCTAGGCCCATTTTGGTATATTTCATGCCACCATTTCACCGCCAAATGCGATTAAATACAAAAAAAAATCACTTTTTCACTAATTTTTTCACAAACTTTTGGTTTCTCACTGAAATTATTTACAAACAGCTTGTGCAATTATGGCTTAAATTATTGTAAATTATTCTCGGGGATCCCCTTTGTTCAGAAATAGCAGACATATATGGCTTTGGCGTTGCTTTTTGGTAATTAGAAGGCTGCTAAATGCCACTGCGCACTACACGTGTATTATGCCCAGCAGTGAAGGGGTTAATTAGGGAGCATGTAGGGAGCTTTTAGGGGTAATTTTAGCTTTAGTGTAGTGTAGTAGACAACCCCAAGTATTGATCTAGGCCCATTTTGGTATATTTAATGCCACCATTTCACCGCCAAATGCGATCAAATTAAAAAAAACGTTAAATTTTTCACAATTTTAGGTTTCTCACTGAAATCATTTACAAACAGCTTGTGCAATTATGGCACAAATGGTTGTAAATGCTTCTCTGGGATCCCCTTTATTCAGAAATAGCAGACATATATGGCTTTGGCGTTGCTTTGTGGTAATTAGAAGGCCGCCAAATGCCGCTGTGCATCACACGTGTATTATGGCTAGCAGTTATGGGGTTAATTATGTAGCTTGTAGGGAGCTTGCAGGGTTAATTTTAGCTTTAGTGTAGAGCTCAGCCTCCCACCTAAAACATCAGACCCCCTGATCCCTCCCAAACAGCTCTCTTCCCTCCCCCACCCCACAATTGTCCCCGCCATCTTAAGTACTGGCAGAAACTCTGCCAGTACTAAAATAAAAGCTATATTTGGGCTTTTTTGGGGGGGCATATTTACATATGCTGCTGTGTAGGATCCCCCTTAGCCCCCAACCTCACTGATCCCCCACCAAACAGCTTTCTAACCCTCCCCCTCTGCCTTAATGGGCGCCATCTTGGGTACTGGCAGCTGTCTGCCAGTACCCAGTTTAGTAACAAAAAGTATGTTTTTTATTTTTTTATATTGCCCTTTTCTGTAGTGTAGCTTCCCCCCCCCAAGACCAACCCCCCACCCCTTCCAGAACCCTTAGATCATCATTTATTTTGTTAAATATATATATTTTTTTTAACATTTCTTAACTTTTTTTTCTGCAGTGTAGCAGTTCCCTCCCACTCCCACCCCGTGCACGCGCCCGCCCGCTGCCTCCCGTGCGCGCCCCCGTCTGTCACACCCCCGATCCCGCCCCCCTCCACTCCACTCGGAACATCGATGGCCGCCCACCCGCCTCCCAGACTTGCTCCCACCCGATATCGAGGCATCACTGCAATAACCGGAAAGCAGCTGGAAGCGAGCAGGATCGCTTCTAGCTGCTTTCCAGACCAAGGACGTACGCCACACGTCCTCGGTCATTAACTGTATTTTTTTTGAGGACGTGTGGCGTATGTCCTTGGTCGTTAAGGGGTTAATGTCTGTGTAGCTGCCTTACTCATCAACTAACTGTAGACATCCCAAAGTATTGATCTAGGCCCATTTTGGTATATTTCATGCCACCATTTCACCGCCAAATGCGATTAAATACAAAAAAATTTCACTTTTTCACTAATTTTTTCACAAACTTTTGGTTTCTCACTGAAATTATTTACAAACAGCTTGTGCAATTATGGCTTAAATTATTGTAAATTATTCTCTGGGATCCCCTTTGTTCAGAAATAGCAGACATATATGGCTTTGGCGTTGCTTTTTGGTAATTAGAAGGCTGCTAAATGCCACTGCGCACTACACGTGTATTATTTTAGCTTTAGTGTAGTGTAGTAGACAACCCCAAGTATTGATCTAGGCCCATTTTGGTATATTTAATGCCACCATTTCACCGCCAAATGCGATCAAATTAAAAAAAAAACGTTAAATTTTTCACAATTTTAGGTTTCTCACTGAAATCATTTACAAACAGCTTGTGCAATTATGGCACAAATGGTTGTAAATGCTTCTCTGGGATCCCCTTTATTCAGAAATAGCAGACATATATGGCTTTGGCGTTGCTTTGTGGTAATTAGAAGGCCGCCAAATGCCGCTGTGCATCACACGTGTATTATGGCTAGCAGTTATGGGGTTAATTATGTAGCTTGTAGGGAGCTTGCAGGGTTAATTTTAGCTTTAGTGTAGAGCTCAGCCTCCCACCTAAAACATCAGACCCCCTGATCCCTCCCAAACAGCTCTCTTCCCTCCCCCACCCCACAATTGTCCCCGCCATCTTAAGTACTGGCAGAAACTCTGCCAGTACTAAAATAAAAGCTATATTTGGGCTTTTTTTGGGGGGCATATTTACATATGCTGCCGTGTAGGATCCCCCTTAGCCCCCAACCTCACTGATCCCCCACCAAACAGCTTTCTAACCCTCCCCCTCTGCCTTAATGGGCGCCATCTTGGGTATTGGCAGCTGTCTGCCAGTACCCAGTTTAGTAACAAAAAGTATGTTTTTTATTTTTTTATATTGCCCTTTTCTGTAGTGTAGCTTCCCCCCCCCAAGACCAACCCCCACCCCTTCCAGAACCCTTAGATCATCATTTATTTTGTTAAATATATATATTTTTTTAACATTTCTTAACTTTTTTTTCTGCAGTGTAGCGGTTCCCTCCCGCTCCCACCCCGTGCACGCCCGCTGCCCCCCGTGCATGCGCGCGCTCCCGTGCGCGCCCCCGTGCGCGCCCCCGTCTGTCCCACCCCCGATCCCGCCCCACTCCACTCGGCACATCGATGGCCGCCCACCCGCCTCCCAGACTTGCTCCCACCCACCAACGATACCGGCCACCGATGTCCAGTGCAGAGAGGGCCACAGAGTGGCTCTCTCTGCATCGGATGGCCAAGGGGGGTTATTGTAGGATGCCTCGATATCGAGGCATCACTGCAATAACCGGAAAGCAGCTGGAAGTGAGCAGGATCGCTTCTAGCTGCTTTCCAGACCAAGGAAGTACGCCACACGTCCTCGGTCATTAACTGTATTTTTTTGAGGACGTGTGGCGTACGTCCTTGGTCGTTAAGGGGTTAATGTCTGTGTAGCTGCCTTGCTCATCAACTAACTGTTTCCTGCTGAACTGCAGTGTAACATATATTAAACTTCCCCCTGGAACCAAACACTATCTTTTTTGGTTCCATACATATTGATACAGTGCTCACTCCCGTGGATTGGCTAAAATCAAATCTGTAAAAAGCACTGAAATAGGGGGGCAGTTTACAAAAGCTTAGATACAAGGTAATCACAGAGGTAAACATTGTATTAATATAACAGTGTTGGTTATGCAAAACTGGTGAATGGGTAATAAAGGGATTATCTTTTTTTTTTTTTTTTTTAAATAAACTTTCTGGAGTAGACTGTACCTTTAAATTAACTTCTATTTTTAAATAACTGTTTTTCTTTGTATCCTTTGTTGACATCATTATGTACATATCCTACACTATTGGGGGCTAGCTGGGGATTGGTGGGTACACACATATGTGTTTAGCTAACTGCTAGTGGTGCATTACTGCTCTGGAGCAGATTCTAACTAAGTTATATACAGGGAGTGCAGAATTATTAGGCAAGTTGTATTTTTGAGGATTAATTTTATTATTGAACAACAACCATGTTCTCAATGAACCCAAAAAACTCATTAATATCAAAGCTGAATATTTTTGGAAGTAGTTTTTAGTTTGTTTTTAGTTTTAGCTATTTTAGGGGGATATCTGTGTGTGCAGGTGACTATTACTGTGCATAATTATTAGGCAACTTAACAAAAAACAAATATATACCCATTTCAATTATTTATTTTTACCAGTGAAACCAATATAACATCTCAACATTCACAAATATACATTTCTGACATTCAAAAACAAAACAAAAACAAATCAGTGACCAATATAGCCACCTTTCTTTGCAAGGACACTCAAAAGCCTGCCATCCATGGATTCTGTCAGTGTTTTGATCTGTTCACCATCAACATTGCGTGCAGCAGCAACCACAGCCTCCCAGACACTGTTCAGAGAGGTGTACTGTTTTCCCTCCTTGTAAATCTCACATTTGATGATGGACCACAGGTTCTCAATGGGGTTCAGATCAGGTGAACAAGGAGGCCATGTCATTAGATTTTCTTCTTTTATACCCTTTCTTGCCAGCCACGCTGTGGAGTACTTGGACGCGTGTGATGGAGCATTGTCCTGCATGAAAATCATGTTTTTCTTGAAGGATGCAGACTTCTTCCTGTACCACTGCTTGAAGAAGGTGTCTTCCAGAAACTGGCAGTAGGACTGGGAGTTGAGCTTGACTCCATCCTCAACCCGAAAAGGCCCCACAAGCTCATCTTTGATGATACCAGCCCAAACCAGTACTCCACCTCCACCTTGCTGGCGTCTGAGTCGGACTGGAGCTCTCTGCCCTTTACCAATACAGCCACAGGCCCATCCATCTGGCCCATCAAGACTCACTCTCATTTCATCAGTCCATAAAACCTTAGAAAAATCAGTCTTGAGATATTTCTTGGCCCAGTCTTGACGTTTCAGCTTGTGTGTCTTGTTCAGTGGTGGTCGTCTTTCAGCCTTTCTTACCTTGGCCATGTCTCTGAGTATTGCACACCTTGTGCTTTTGGGCACTCCAGTGATGTTGCAGCTCTGAAATATGGCCAAACTGGTGGCAAGTGGCATCTTGGCAGCTGCACGCTTGACTTTTCTCAGTTCATGGGCAGTTATTTTGCGCCTTGGTTTTTCCACACGCTTCTTGCGACCCTGTTGACTATTTTGAATGAAACGCTTGATTGTTCGATGATCACGCTTCAGAAGCTTTGCAATTTTAAGAGTGCTGCATCCCTCTGCAAGATATCTCACTATTTTTGACTTTTCTGAGCCTGTCAAGTCCTTCTTTTGACCCATTTTGCCAAAGGAAAGGAAGTTACCTAATAATTATGCACACCTGATATAGGGTGTTGATGTCATTAGACCACACCCCTTCTCATTACAGAGATGCACATCACCTAATATGCTTAATTGGTAGTAGGCTTTCGAGCCTATACAGCTTGGAGTAAGACAACATGCATAAAGAGGATGATGTGGTCAAAATACTAATTTGCCTAATAATTCTGCACTCCCTGTATAAGCAATAGAGCATTCATTTCTTATTGTAGTTTTGTGTCCTTTTACTGATCACAGATAAATGCATAGTATTTATTAACCCCTTCAGTGGCACATGGATTAACACAGTGCTTATTATCATATTAGCAACAGAAAAGCGGCAGGCACTACTTCCAAAACTAGTAGGTAAAAGTTCAAAATTTATTGGAGATCAGTTAAAACATGTGCAGACATGGCAGGTAAACTTACGCGTTTCACGCCCCCTACAGGCACTTACTCATAGACTAAGGTCTCTGTAGATACCTGGTCTATTTATGCAATGCGAACAACAGTGTTAACTATTTGATTTCCATATTGCGTAAAGAGAAAAAGAGAAAAACAAGTGCAAGCTGCTAGACACGGAATATGGCTCATAATTACTGTAATAAACAGAACTGACTCAAAGATTACCTTAGACAGAATAAAAAATACATATATGTTACAAAAAACATGTATGTTACAAAAAAACCCTGTAGAAGATTCACAATTTAGCAATTTTCTAGCTTACTGTAATAAGAATGATTTGGGGTTAAAGTTCACAGGGGCATACAGCTGTGAACAGGTTAACTATTTAGATCTCAATTTATGTGCTGGTGACAAAGAGATTACCACCAAAACTTATTGAAAACCATCAGCGGGAAATACAATCCTACATGCCACCTCACAGCACCCTGATCACCTTATAAAATCTATACCCAAGTCTCAATTCTTGAGGCTTAGGAGAAACACTAAAATGATTCAGTTTATGATCAACAGTCAACAGAACTTAGAGATAAACTAATACAACAAGGGTATAGACATCACCTCTTGGAACCATGTAGGGAAAAAATCAAAGAGGTAAAACCATCCCAAAATGTAAATACTTGTAAAAGTAATACTAAATTTGAGGATTCCATAGTCTTTTCAACAGAATTTAGCCAACAGTATGATGAGATTGTAAATATATTAAAGAAACATCTACACATATTGATGGCGGATTATACATTACAGCCACATATCAAAAACTGTAAATTTGTCCCTAAAAAATCAAGGACCATTGCACAAATGTTGTCCCCTAGTCAGGTCACAAATAATGATCACAAATAACAAGGTACATGGTTGAATAAAACTGGCACTTATAGATGTGGTAGTAGAATTTGCTATGCATGTCCCAATATCTGCTTAGGTAATCAGTGTAATAGTCATGTCACAAGTAAAACTTTTGATATAAAGTTTTATGCAAATTGTAGCTCCCAATATGTAGTTTACTTATTGACATGCAATATTTGCTCCTGTCAGTATGTAGGGAAAACTACAAAAATGCTCAGAACTAGGCACAATGAACATGTTAGGGATGTCAAAAACTATAAGAAGGATTCTGCAGTTGCCAATCATTTCAACAATTTCCATTTTACACATATTGCAAATTTATCTTTACAGGTTATAGATGTAGCTATATTACCCTCCAGAGGAGGGGATAAGGCTAAAATTTTGGATAAAAAAGAATTATACTGGATACTCAAACTTCAAACTCTTAGTCCTTTTGGCATGAACAGAGAATGTGACATTTATTTTTTTTTATCGACAACTAGCTAAATAATATAGCACTATGTAATTTCTGTCCAATCTGTTCTTGCCAATAAAAGGATAAAAGAAAAGTCTTTCCCTAACCTATGTTCTTATATAATAAATATTTTTCTCATGTCCATGTCTATATATGATTTTTTCATAATTACTGTGAGTATTCATGTTCCCAGAGGGTTAAGTATTTTTATATACTGGTCTATATTCTGTGGACATGAGGAAATATATATTAAGGTTTAGGTAGTATTTATTCATTAATCACCTGTTAACTTTCTGTTATCTGTCCCCAGAATAATCTTAATATGAACAAATATTATATGCATATTAATTTTTCAGTTTCATTGTTTATATATGAATTTAGTAATCAATTCTTTTTTTTTGTAACATACATGTTTTTTGTAACATACATGTTTTTTGTAACATATATGTTTTATTCTGTCTAAGGTAATCTTTGAGTCACTTTTGTTTATTACAGTAATTATGAGCCATTTGAATGATGATATTCCGTGTCTAGCAGCTTGCACTTTATTTTTCTCTTTACGCAATATGGAAATCAAATAGTTAACACTGTTGTTCGCGTTGCATAAATAGACCAGGTATCTACAGAGACCTTAGTCTATGAGTAAGTGCCTGTAGGGGGCGTGAAACGCGTAAGATTTACCTGCATGTTTTTTACCTGCCATGTCTGCACATGTTTTAACTGATCTCCAATAAATTTTTAACTTTTACCTACTAGTTTTGGAAGTAGTGCCTGCCGCTTTTCTGTTGCTCATGTTATGTTTGGCAGCTTGATCCTCTGCATTAGGCTACGGCACTCCGTGCACCACTGAAGAACCTTTTGCTTCCTCTTACTCTCCGCCCACTACTAGTTAGCGTCTTTGTCAGAGGATTTCACTTCCGGATACACAGTGTGGTCTGTAAGCTGCATTGGCTCATCACTCATCTTATTATCACATTACCTGGTATGGGCTGCTACATTGTATCTGTGTAACGTGTATATAATCAATTAAAGGGGCAGTGTAGTATAAAATGGTTTCTCTTAAAAGTGTTCCTAATGACTTATTATACCAGCTGCAGAGTATATACGTGAGAAATTGTACTTTTAGCTTTATTTTTAATATGTAATAGCTGTTTCTGTTAACTGAACCCAAAACCCAATGCAATGGGCTGAGCTTCCAAGGAGAACCTTATTACCTTATCTTAGTATATGGCCGGGTTATAACACAATATATTTAATAATTATTCTTTAAAATAAACCCTCAATCAATATGCATATGCTAGAAACCATAAAATTAATATAAATTCCTGAATTCTTTTTATTGGTTAATATTTATAGACACATTAAAATATATTTGTAGGAACAAGAATATGAATCAATACTATACATGTTTAAATCTATTTAAAATATGCTATTCAGAGTTCATAAAAGTTACCTTATTCACAATAGCCTCCTAAATCAGAGTTGCATTTAAAATATCACAATGAGACCAAGATATAAGCTACTAACATTCAAACAATACAATCAGCTATATAGCTACAATTGATTCTAATACAATTTTAATTAGGACACTAAAAGTACATATATTCTTAATGTAAACAGTCACTTTAAATGTCCATTTATTTAAGCTGAAATAAATTATTGGTTACTTATAATTTAAACCAATTCTAAGATATATATATATATATATATATATATATATATATATATATATATATATATATATATATATATATATATATATAGCAAAGATAAATTACAAGAGACAAACTTAACACTATACAGGACTATAAACACAGTTTAAAATACTGAGTGCCCCTTTAAATCTATTAACTACAATTTGACTATGGTTTTACCAATTATCTTTGTTTAAAATATAAAAAATTAGAACAATCATACATCACCAATTTGAGTCAATTTGTAGTTGTCTTTTCCAAATATCTTTAGATCATCTCATTTGAAGGAAAGTTATCGCATAGATCAAGGTGAATTTTCAGTTCCTTGCTTAAAAGGATTGTGTAAGGAAAAAATGATTTGAAAAACTTTTCTACGCTGCCTAGTTTTGGTAAACCTTAACTCCTATGATATTAACCCCAAGTAATATCTGGTTTTTACGTGTGAAAAAAAGAGAGATGTAGGAGTATGGGGCGCAAATAAATGCTGAAACCTTTAAAAGTGATTGGGTGTATATATATATATATAGTGTTAGTATGACTTTTGTTTTGGGGATATACCCCTTGTGTAGTGAAGCTAAGTAGCAATTATTTCACTATGACTCAGAAGTTTCTTGAACCAATAGGGGGGTAGTTATCAACGCGTCTACTTTTCCTGCCTTCGCCGGCCCAATACGCCCGCCTAAGCTCGCCTCACATCGCCACCGCGGACCTGCAAAAATTCGCCTAAGTTATCAAAAAAGCTGTCAAAAAGCTGCGCATCAAGTACGGGGCGATGAGCAGCGGACTGTGAGAGTTATCACTCATCTGATCTCGCTGCTCTTCGGCTTTTTTACAGCTTTATTGCTAGCCTGTCACTAAGCACCCACACTAACTACACTGTTCTACCCCCTATACCGGCGCCCCCGGAGCCCCCCGCAACTCAATAAAGTTACTAACCCCTAAACCGCCGCTCCTAGACCCTGCCGCAACTCTTATAAATGTATTAACCCCTAAACCGCCGTTCCCGGACACCGCTGCCACCTACATTATACCTAGTAACCCCTACCCTGCCCCCCCTATACCGCCGCCCTCTATAATAAAGTTATTAACCCCTATCCTGCTGATCCCGCACCTCGCCACAACTAAATAGTTTAACCCCTAAACCGCCGCTCCCTGACCCCGCCACAACCTATATTAAATTTATTAACCCCTATCCTGCCCCCCCTACACCGTCGCCACATATAATAAATTTATTAACCCCTATCCTGCCCCCCACTACACCGCCGCCACTGTAATAAAATGATTAACCCCTAAACCTAAGTCTAACACTAACCCTAACACTCCCCTAACTTAAATATTAATTAAATAAATCTAAATAATATTTCTATTATGAACTAAATTAATCCTATTTAAAACTAAATACTTACCTTTAAAATAAACCCTAATATAGCTACAATATAAATAATAATTATATTGTAGCTATCTTAGGATTTATTTTTATTTTACAGGCAAATTTCAATTTATTTTAACTAGGTACAATAGCTATTAAATAGTTATTAACTATTTAATAGCTTACCTAGCTAAAATAAACTGAAATTTACCTGTAAAATAAATCCTAACCTAAGTTACAATTACACCTAACACTACACTATACTTTAATAAATTATTTCTATTTAAAACTAAATACTTACCTGTAAAATAAACCCTAAGATAGCTACAATGTAATTAATAATTACATTGTAGCTATCTTAGGATTTATATTTATTTTACAGGTAACTTTGTATTTATTTTAGCTAGTTAGAATAGTTATTAAATAGTTATTAACTATTTAATAACTACCTAGCTAAAAGAAATACAAAATTACCTGTAAAATAAATCCTAACTTAAGTTACAATTAAACCTAACACTACACTATCATTAAATTAATTAAATAAATTAACTACAAATACCTACAATTAAATACAATTACATAAACTAACTAAAGTACAAAAAAATAAAAAAAGCTAAGTTACAAAAAATTAAAAAAAATAAGTTACAAACATTTTAAAAATATTACAACAATTTTAAGCTACTTACACCTAATCTAAGCCCCCTAATAAAATAACAAACCCCCCAAAATAAAAAAAGCCCTACCCTATTCTAAATTAAAAAAGTTCAAAGCTCTTTTACCTTACCAGCCCTTAAAAGGGCCTTTTGTGGGGCATGCCCCAAAGAATTCAGCTCTTTTGCCTGTAAAAGAAAAATACAACCCCCCCAACATTAAAACCCACCACCCACATACCCCTAATCTAACCCAAACCCCCCTTAAAATAACCTAACACTAATCTAGCTAAAATAGCTAAAGACATAGATTTAACATCAATCTTGATGATATCAAAAGTAGCATCACAGATAAAATTATTAGCACATTGAAGCAAGCGAACAATGCTAGACAAATAAGGATCCGTTTCCTGTTGCGCTAAACTATCCAACCAAAAAGTTGATGCAGCCACAACATCAGCCATAGCGATGACAGGTCTGAAAATATAGCCAGAAAATAAATAAGCTTTCCTTAGATAAGATTCAATTTTCCTATCTAAAGGATGCTTAAAAGAAGTACTATCTTCCATAGGAATAGTAGTACGCTTGGCATGAGTAGAAATAGCCCCATCAACCTTGGGGACTTTTCCCCAAAACTCTAATCTAGCTGCTGGCAAAGGGTACAACCGTTTAAACCTAGAAGAAGGAATGAAAGAAGTACCAGGCTTAATCAATTCCTTAGTAATCACATCAGAAATAGCATCAGGAACTGGGAAAACCTCAGGAGTAACCACAGGAAGTTTATAAACAGAATTTAAACATTTACTAGTTTTGATATCAAGAGGACTAAGACTCCTCAATATCCAAAGTAACCAACACTTATTTTAACAAAGAACGAATATACTCAATTTTACAAAGATAAGTAGATTTGTCAGTGTCAATGTCTGAGGTAGGATCTGCTGAATCAAAGAGATCCTCATCAGAGGAGGATATTTCCGTATGTTGTCGGTCATTAGAGAATTCATCTGTTTTATGTGGAATTTTAAAAGACCTTTTACATTTATTAGAAGGCGGAATAGCAGACATAGCCTTCTGTATCGCATAAACAAAATCATTTTTCACATCAACAGGGATATAATGTACATTAGATGTTGAAGAAACAACAAATACTATACTAATACTGATAGAAACGTTTTCAGCATGCAAAAGCTTATCATGACAACTGTTACATACTACAGCTGGAGATATAATCTCAGCGAATTTACAACAGATTTACTTAGCTTTGGTAGAACTGTGTTCAAGCAGCATGATTCCTACAGTAGCTTCTGAAGAAGGATCAGATTGAGACATCTTGCAGAATGTAAAAGAAAAAAACAACATTAAAGCAAAATATTCAATTTCCTTATATAGCAGTTTCAGGAATGGGGAAAAAAGCAAATACTTAAGCAAAAGGCAAACAGCATAGCCCTCTGAGCATATAGAAGGCAAGAGGCATATAGGAAGTGGGTCAAAATAAACTAAAAAAATTTTGGCGCCAACTATGACGCACAACGCAAAATGAAGGTGAAGGCATTTTTTGGAGCCAACAACATCCGGAAATGACGCAACTCGCGTCAAAACAGATGCAACCTCGTGACAAAGAACCTGGCGTATACTAAAACACCGGAAATTACGAACTTGCACCATCACAGATGCACATTCTCAACAAAAAAATTCTCAAGCCAAGAATGACGCAATAAGTAACAGCATTTTACGACCCCGCAAAATTAAAGAAAACAAGTCAATTTTAAAAAAAAGAGACTATACCCCAGGTAAGAAAATATCTTCCTAAAACATGCTTCCCAAGCTGAAACTGATAGTCTGCAAAGGGTGACCAGATATTTAAAATTAAATCCGGGGACATTTTTTTTTTTTTATTGGCAAATGATAAAAAACGATTCTATTAGCATATTTTCCTCAAATTATATAATATGCAGTGTATGTGGTATGTGTTTATAGGGTTATAGTATGATATATACGTTAGTTCTCACATTTCGTCCATGAGATAAAAAAAAATACTTTTTGGGATATGACTACCAAATGTTAAGAAGATAAGATAGAGAAAAAACGTTTCAATGCATACACACACAATCATACATGCACATACACACACACACACACACACACACAAAAACATACATGTACACAGATATACACACAAACATACATATACACACACCTGTGCACACATACACATGCATACACGCACACATACACATGCATACAAACATGGGCTCACACACAAACACATGCTCGCACACATACACATACATATGCATACACACACAAGCACACATATGCACACAGACATGCATACACACACATGCACACATACACATGCATGCACACACGCGCGCACACACACATGCATATACGCGCACATACACATACATAAACACACACGCGCGCACACATACACACGCATACAAACACACGCACACATACATATGCATACAAACATGCGCGCACACACAGATACAGACACGCCCGCAATATATACATACATACACATGCATACACACATATTGACCCCGATTGTAGAAATGTCAAACCCATCTTTCAATGCAGGGTAACCAGCAGTAGACCCATTAATCCTGCTGTGGTTAGATATTCAGTATTTTATTGGCTTCAGAATTAATTTTTTTCACTGAGATGCACATTTCAGAGTGAGAGAGAAAGATAAAATGAGTAGTATGATCTTGACAAACTTATTTCATTTTACATATGTAATATATTTTTCTAATGCATGAGAAGATTTTCCTATTGAGCAATTGCTTGACTATACCCATGTTTCTAATCCAATCAGGGACAGCAGATGTGTCCAGCCACAAGGACTTACTTTGTCATCGCTGGTCAGGTAAGAAGCTACGCTCTTCCCTCCTGACCTGCATGCTGCCTGCTGTACGCCGGGACGAATTGACGTTATCAGGACGATCACTTCCTCCCTGCGCTTGGCTGCAGTGCAATAGGAGTCGGGGACAGTGCATCAAGAGCCGGGTACATTTCCGGGGACATAACTTTTCCGGGGACAGTCTCCTCAATCCAGGGACTGTCCCCGGAAATCGGGGACATCTGGTCACCCTAACATAGACCTGACTCATGGCAAATATAAGTAAATACATATATTTAAAACTTTATATTAATACATAAAGCACCAAACCATAGCTGAAAGTGGCTTAAATAATAAAATATACTTACTGAAAGACACCCATCCACGTATAGTAAATAGCCAAACAAGTACTGAAAAAGTATCAGCAGAGGTAATGGTATATAAAAGTATATCGTTGATCTGAAAAGGGAGGTAGGAGATGAATCCCTAAGACCAATAACAGAGAACCTTTGAAAATATTTCCAGCGAGGGAAACCATAAAATCAATAGGCGATACTCTTTTCACATCCCTCTGACAAATGCTGTACTCTAGGAGGAATTGGACTTCAAAATGCTGAGAAGCGGTTATCAATGAAGAAAAATCAAGCACAAACTTGCTTCACCACCTCCATAGGAGGCAAAATTTGTAAAACTGAATTGTGGGTGTGGTGAGGGGTGTATTTATAAGCCTTTTGAGGTTTGGGAAACTTTGCCCCTCCTGGTAGGATTGTATATCCCATACGTCACTAGCTCATGGACTCTTGCCAATTACATGAAAGAATTTAAAAAAAAAACTTAAATCAAATCTTAGCATCCAGGTGGGAGAGTGCTTAGCATTCAAAGGGTTAATTTAACGTAACTAATTTGCCGGCGAAAGCCAAAACAAAATGATGTAAAACCCACCACAGCCACCAACACTGGCACTAAATAAAGCTATTAACCCCTAAACCACCGTCCCCCACATCGCCAACACCCCTAAACTGTCTCCCCCACATCGCCGACACTAACTAAATCACTAAGTTATTAACCCCTAAACTGCCGTTCCCCGACATCGCAGATACTAACTAAACCTATTAACCCCTAAACCGCACCCCCCTATCGCCAACACTACCTAAACATATTAACCCCTAAACCGCCGTTCTCAAACATCTCCAACACAAAATAAATTGTACCAGTATAAGTACCTATGAGAAACAAGCGGATGAACTGTCTCAAAGGCTGTTGGAAATAGGATATGGAAAATTCATTATTTCCAAAGCAAGAGATTCTGTAACTATGTTATCCAGAGAAGATCTTTAAAAACATGGAAATAAAGGAAGAGTTTGTGACAAAAGTAATAAAGTCACCTTTATAACAGAATACTCCCAACAATACAATCAGATTTGTCAGATAATAAGGTACCACTTTCAGCTGTTAACAGCTGATGATGACTGAAGAGAAACTGTGACAGGAGGTATCCGCTTCACTTACAGAAGGAATATGACAATAGGGAATAGGATAGCCCCCACTAGGTTACTGAAGGAACAAGCTGACAATTCCTCTTAGTTGAGGTTTAATGGCACATATTGATGCTATTATTTGGCATGTAAGGCATGTGAGAGGGTGACAACAGGAGAATCTTTTTACTCCAAGGTCACTGGAGAGGTCTTTCAAAAAAGTCTGTGCTTGAATTGCTGATCTACATTTGTAGTGTATTTAATTTCATGCACACATTGTGCCCTCCAGTTTGTAGGTTTCACAACTACGGAGGCAAGGACCAGGATCAAAGAACACCTGTCGGACATTAGAGCGGGCATTTTGACAACTCCCCTAATAAATCACTTCTCAGTTTTTCATCAGAAGGATATAAGGTTTTTTACATGGACCTTAATAGAGAGGGTACCCCCACAGACTAGAGAAGAGGACAGAACTAGGTGAACGTGAGGCCTTCTGGATCTTTCAGCTAAAAACTAGCGGCTAGATTTAGAGTTTTGTCGGTAACGACCCACGTAGCTAACGCTGGCTTTTTCTGGCCGCTCCTTTAAAATAACTCTGGTATTAAATATGCGTAGAGCATATTTAACGCAAATGCAACTCTCGATACCAGAGTTGCTTACGGACGCGGCCAGCCTCAAAAACGTGCTTGTGCACGATTCCCCCATAGGAAACAATGGGGCTGTTTGAGCTGAAAAAAAACCTAACACCAGCAAAAAAGCCGCGTTCAGCTCCTAACGCAGCCCCATTGTTTTCTATGGGGAAATACTTCCTATGTTTGCACCTAAAACTCTAAACACCCCTAACCTTACACTTATTAACCCCTAATCTGCCACCCCCGCTATCGCTGACCCCTGCATATTATTTTTAACCCCTAATCTGCCGCTCCGTAAACCGCCGCTACTTACATTATCCCTATGTACCCCTAATCTGCTGCCCTAACATCGCCGACCCCTATATTATATTTATTAACCCCTAATCTGCCCCCCACAACGTCGTCTCCACCTGCCTACACTTATT
Source organism: Bombina bombina (assembly GCF_027579735.1). Taxonomy (NCBI): domain Eukaryota; kingdom Metazoa; phylum Chordata; class Amphibia; order Anura; family Bombinatoridae; genus Bombina; species Bombina bombina. Next base: position 39,682,717 of record NC_069503.1, read on the forward strand.
AACCCCTAATCTGCCGACCGGACCGCACCGCTATTATTATAAAGTTATTAACCCCTAATCCGCCTCACTAACCCTATCATAAATAGTATTAACCCCTAATCTGATTCTGATTGGCTGAGTCCATCAGCCAATCAGAATATTCCTACCTTAATTTCGATTGGCTGATAGAATCCTATCAGCCAATCGGAATTCGAGGGACGCCATCTTGGATGACGTCATTTAAAGGAACCGTCATTCGTCGTTCAGTCGTCGGCCAGGATGGATGTTCCGCGTCGGAGGTCTTCAGGATCCTGCCGCTCCGCTCCGTATGGATGACGATAGAAGATCCCGCTTGGATGAAGACTTCAATCAGATGGAAGACCTCTTCTGCCCCGCTTGGATGAAGAATTTGGCTCGGCTGGGTGAAGACGACTCAAGGTAGGGAGATCTTCAGGGGCTTAGTGTTAGGTTTATTTAAGGGGGGTTTGGGTTAGATTAGGGGTATGTGGGTGGTGGGTTGTAATGTTGGGGGGGGTATTGTATGTTTGTTTTTACAGGCAAAAGAGCTGAACTTCTTGGGGCATGCCCCGCAAAGGGCCCTGTTCAGGGCTGGTAAGGTAAAAGAGCTTTGAACTTTAGTAATTTAGAATAGGGTAGGGCATTTTTTTATTTTGGGGGGCTTTGTTATTTTATTAGGGGGCTTAGAGTAGGTGTAATTAGTTTAAAATTGTTGTAATATTTTTCTTATGTTTGTAAATATTTTTTTATTTTTTGTAACTTGGTTCTTTTTTATTTTTTGTACTTTAGTTAGTTTTATTTCATTGTAGTTATTTGTAGGAATTGTATTTAATTTATTTATTGATAGTGTAGTGTTAGGTTTAATTGTAGATAATTATAGGTATTTTATTTAATTAATTTATTGATAGTGTAGTGTTAGGTTTAATTGTAACTTAGGTTAGGATTTATTTTACAGGTAATTTTGTAATTATTTTAACTATTTTAGCTATTAAATAGTTCTTAACTATTTAATAGCTATTGTACCTGGTTAAAATAAATACAAAGTTACCTGTAAAATAAATATAAATCCTAAAATAGCTATAATATAATTATAATTTATATTGTAGCTATATTAGGATTTATTTTACAGGTAAGTATTTAGCTTTAAATAGGAATAATTTATTTAATAAGAGTTAATTAATTTCGTTAGATTTAAATTATATTTAATTTAGGGGGGTGTTAGTGTTAGGGTTAGACTTAGCTTTAGGGGTTAATACATTTATTATAATAGCGGCGAGATTCGGTCGGCAGATTAGGGGTTAATAATTGAAGTTAGGTGACGGCGATGTTAGGGAGGGCAGATTAGGGGTTAATAAATATAATATAGGGGTCGGCGGTGTTAGGGGCAGCAGATTAGGGGTACATAGCTATACTGTAGGTGGCGGCTCTTTGCGGTCGGCAGATTAGGGGTTAATTATTGTAGGTAGGTGGCGGCGACGTTGTGGGGGGCAGGTTAGGGGTTAATAAATATAATATAGGGGTCGGCGATGTTAGGGCAGCAGATTAGGGGTACATAGCTATAATGTAGCTGGCGGCGGCGTGCGGACGGCAGATTAGGGGTTAATAAGTGTAGGTAGCTGGCGGCGACGTTGTGGGGGGCAGGTTAGGGGTTAATAAATATAATATAGGGGTCGGCGGTGTTAGGGGCAGCAGATTAGGGGTACATAAGGATAATGTAGGTGGCGGTCGGCAGATTAGGGGTTAAAAAATTTAATCGAGTGTCGGCAATGTGGGGGGACCTCGGTTTAGGGGTACATAGGTAGTTTATGGGTGTTAGTGTACTTTAGAGCACAGTAGTTAAGAGCTTTATGAACCGGCGTTAGCCCAGAAAGCTCTTAACTACTGACTTTTTTCTGTGGCTGGAGTTTTGTCGTTAGATTTCTAACGCTCACTTCAGACACGACTCTAAATACCGGAGTTAGAAAGATCCCATTGAAAAGATAGGATACGCAATTGACGTAAGGGGATCTGCGGTATGGAAAAGTCGCGGCTGAAAAGTGAGCGTTAGACCCTTTTTTGATTGACTCCAAATACCGGAGGTAGCCTAAAACCAGCGTTAGGAGCCTCTAACGCTGGTTTTCACGGCTACCGCCAAACTCCAAATCTAGGCTTAGGGTTTCAGGGGGTCTCAATTCCGAATTTGACCTAATAAATTTCTGGTAAAAGAATATGTAATATGTCCTAGTAAAAACAAGTCCTAGTAGATATTATGGGTAGCGAGTAATAAGGTAGGGATCAGTGTAAATAATATTGAATACAGATAAAATTTATAGGTCTGGATATTATTTAATAATAGTGGATACAGTTCCTTACTGAACACTGACAAGATATCTCACTAAACATTGTTAACATGTTTCAAGTTTAATCAATGTTTACTACATTAACTAGGGTAAAGTTATGGATTAGTAACCAGCAAGGATAGAATTATCAAGGATGTCCAGAAGTAGGGAGGTTGTAAGGTGTAAACCGTATGAAGGAACAACATATCTCTAATCCTCTTGCAGGTTTTGTGTATGCCTGTCCCCACACCAATAATCCTTTGTGGAAACACATGCTTTTTATATATATATATATATATATATATATATATATATATATATATATATATATATATATATATATATATATATATATATATATATATATATATATATATATATATATATGTTGTGGAACCATTGTTTATGTGTATATATTCTTAGCACAGTAAATTCTGGCAAATACTTAGCAAGAACACAGTAAATGACTACATACACAGTAATAGGGTTTAATGTAGGTATGTACTGTATAAGATTTTGTATTCTAGGCAAATAAAATCCAGGACCACCACTTATATAGGGTAATTTTGTAGAGAAGAAACCTAATATAAACTTAACAGTTTTATTGGGGCTAATGCCTGATTACGTTCCACATTAGTTTGCCATTTGATGATCATTCTGATGAGATCGTATGAGCAGATTGAATATTGAATATTATTTAATTTAATTCAATGCCATCATAGCCAATGTGTGCGGGAAGGCTTACTTAAGAAAATTCTGGGGATTATAATGTAAATACTGAGGTATAATAAACATACCCTGCTACCTGATTAAAAAACAGAAGTAGGAGTATTGTTAACGTAGCATCATAATTGCTCCATATGAGGTAGAAGGATAACGAAGACCTCTTACCCACCAAATTTACATTTACATATATTTATATTCCTCATATATTCCTTACATATAACTGTATCTGAGACACCGCATACAACTGTACTTGGGGGTGTGAGCATTCACTAGCTTGACAAACAGCTATGTGAATTAGTGACGGATTGGTTGGAGCATTAGAGACTAGACCAATCAGAGACAGCTAGCGAATAGTAAACAAAGAACACGTAGTTTCCGATTCATGCATTTGACAGGAAATAGCAACAAAACACCACCTTGATCGTATGTAGCGTAGTATAATACATATCTGAATCTCAGGTACACAACGTTGCTATTATCCATTTGTATATATGCCATGAACAATTTCTTTTCTTTTTTTTTTAAATTAGCTTTATTGTATAATATATGAAATAGAGGTTACAGCTTTTGCAGACGCAGCTCCATAATCAACATATAAAGAACATGACACTGTTTATAGAAACTATTGAGCTAATTAATTTTAATAAATCAACGTAACTTTGGACTGGTGCAACCCACGTCAATCTAGGTACAATCTCACCTGGTTTTCCTTGTGTAGCTTCATATAAAAAAGAAATGTCTTATTTCTTCTCATTTGTGTACTTGTCAATAAACGGCATTTAGGACTACAATGTATTTTTAACTCTATTTCCATCTTCATAAGTATTGGGCATAGGTCATAATTATCTGTTTTTAATGTATGCTTCCCATGTTGTTAAAATGTCTGAATATATATCTATTCTATCATGTTTTAGATAATAGAGCTCCTCAAGGTGAATCGACTCAGATACTCTTTGTACCCACATTTCAATTGTGGGTGGGTCTTTTGATTTCCAATTTTTAGCTATTAAAAACTTCATGCTATTGGACATGATAAAAAATAGTTTAAGATCTCCACAAATTTTGAATGACTGTGCACCACCACCACATGTGAGCCATACCACTATTAACGTGACCACAGCGTCAGCGTTTATTGTTAGCTCTGTGATATAACCGATGTATTTTTTGAGGTGTATAATACCATCTATGAAGTATCTTAAGGTTAATTTCTGTGGTGGCTGTGGAGATGGAAGTTTTTAATGTTGTTTGGATTATTTTCATGCCTATGTGTTGTGGAATTATTACTCCTAAGTCTTTTTCCCAGCTTTCCAGATATGGAACAGCCATGAACAATTTCTTAACACTGGGTGAGAAGTTTTCAAAAATGAAATGAGCCAATTGAAATTTAGGACTTAGCGAAACTGAACAGGCCTGATTGGTAGAGGAGAAGGAAGGGTGTGTAACCCATTATCCAATAGGCAGTCAGATGTGTGTTTTTAAGTTTGCAAGATAGCGTTGAATTTTAAGCAGGCTAGGAGTTAAGGCAACAGCCGAAACCGGTCAGCCATTTCTACATCTGACTACACAGTATTATTCTGTATTTTACCCAAGGGTATTGGCACCCCATGTATAACGAATAAAGTATTTTTGTTTTACCCACCACCTTGGTGCTCCTGAAACTTTCTTTGTATGTACAGTAGATTGTATTCTGATAAATGTAGTTTTGCCTCTGTACCATGTGACAGCTATCAGCCAATAACAGACTCATATGTTTATATAATGTGATCTCCTGCATATGCTAAGTAGGGGCCGGAGCCTCAGGTCATTTAAAAGGCTGTGTTCAATTTAATAATGAAAATAAATTACAGACAGCAAACAGTTATTTTACATAAAAATAAAGCTAAAGGTGACATTTCCCATACACTTTATACTATTTTATACACCGGTAAAACAAGTCATTAGAAACACATTAAAGGGACAGCAAAGTCACAATTAAACTTTTATTATTCAAATTTAAACAACTTTCCAATTTTCTTCTATTATCAAATCTGCTTTATTCCCTTGGGGACCTTTGTGACAAAGCATATAATGCCCTATGGTGCGCTAGCTGCTGATTAGTGGCACATACAAGCCTCTTGTCATTGGCTCACCTTATGTACTCAGCTAGCTCCCAGTAGTGCATTGCACTGCTTCAATAAAGGATACATAGAGAATGAAGAAAATATCATAATAGAAGTCAGTTGGAAAGTTGTTTAAAATCATATGTTCTATTTAAATAATGAAAACATTTGGGGTTTCTTGTTATTTTAAGGGGAAAACAAATTTACAGGACACTGTCCCTTTAAGTCTGTGATCATGTGACATAAACAGCAGCAGCTGAAGGTGCAGAATACACTTACTAAGGTCTTTACTAACAACAAGAATCAGTCACAGATCAGTGGGATAAACGTTCTGATGATAAACAGGTGCAGCTAATAGAAATAAGAAATTTATTATAAAATAACCTCATTAGAAATAAAATAATATGCAGATCACAAGATATTTATCATTAGATCAGTATATGTGATGAGACTGATACAACAGGGCCATAAACTGAGGGATATTTATTACTGGAGCAAATAGCAGCTTCACACTAATATTAAATGAAAATGGTTTATCTGGGCTCTACAGTTAATTATAAACCTATAGGGAAATACAGGATTCTAATTGGCTGATACTTAAAAATCTATTGCTCATTGGATAACAGGAACAACCCCCACAAATGTATTATGGGAAAGACTTCCTCAAGCTTGAAGATATGGTTTGGTTCTGCTACAAACATTTATTATACAAAATACTATAAATCATTTTGTATTAAAGTGGGCTTTTTAAATTAAATAACTTAAAGGGACACTGTACCCAAATTTTTTTCTTTTGTAATTCAGAAAGAGCATGCAATTTTAAGCAACTTTCTAATTTACTCCTATTATCAATTTTTCTTTGTTCTCTTGCTATCATTATTTGAAAAAGAAGGCATCTAAGCTTTTTTTTGGTTTCAGTACTCTGGACAGCACATTTTTATTGGTGGATGAATTTATCCACCAATCAGCAAGGACAACCCAGGTTGTTCACCAAAAATGGGCCGGCATCTAAACTTACATTCTTGCATTTCAAATAAAGATACCAAGAGAATGAAGAAATTTTGCTAATAGGAGTAAATTAGAAAGTTTATTAAAATTTCATGCTCAATGTGAATCACGAAAGAAAATTTTTGGGTACAGTGTCCCTTTAATGTTAAATTCATTAACACAGCATGAAAAAATATAGAAAACTAATTAAATAAGTACAGTTGAGGTTTTTTTAATTTAAAAACAGTTTCTTATATGAAGTGAAATATTTTATCTTTATCATAACAAAATACAGAACAATATTTTCTCATCATTATATAAAACACAACAGTGTGAGGCTGTTAATAAAGATTTATGTCAGGTTTTGCACATTACCGTTTAGCAGAAGCTCTGTAAGTATGAAGTCTCTCTGGTTCCTCCTGTGATATCACCGAGTGTTACACAGATATTTATACTAATGTGGGAGTGTCACCTTTCTCTATGTGACTCACATGAGTATAACTTGTCAGTTGGGAGACAATGAGAGGGTCACACCTGGACTTTTGGGGCGCGATCCGATATAGATCGCAGTTTGCGGCGCAAGCGAGGGAACCGGCGTCGCCCGCAGTTTCAGCTCGCAACTCGAGCTATCCCATATAAGTCGCCGTCAGATGCTAACGTGCCGTAAGTCTGACAAACCAGCGATGTCCAGAAATCTGCGCAAGTACAAATTTCTGGCGTCGCCAGTGACTTGCGGCACGTTAGAAACTGCCGGCGCCTATAAAACCTGACTAAAGTCTAAAACACCCGCACTGTCTAACACGCCTCCCTAACATAGCCCGACAAGTCTAACACACCTCCCTAACATAGCCCGACACGTCTAACCCTCTATCCGCTATCCCCCCTCACTATCCTAACAATAAAAAAGCTATTAACCCCTAAACCGCCGCTCCCGTACCCCGCCGCAACCTAATAAAGTTATTAACCCCTAAACCGTCGCTCCCGTACCCCGCCGCCAGCTATATTATATCTATAACCCCCTAAAGTGAGCCCCTAACACCGCCGCCATCTATATTAAAATTATTAACCCCTAATGTAAGCCCCTTACACCGCCGCCATCTCTATTAAAATGATTAACCCCTAATTTAATCTACCTACCCCGCCGCCAGCTATATTATCTATATTAACCCTAAGTATATTATAGTTAATATAGGTATTACATTATATATATTAACTATATTAACCCTAATTATATTAGGGTTAATATAGTTAATATAGTTACTATAGTATTTATATTAACTATATTAACTCTATCTAACCCTAACACCCCTAACTAAATTTATATTAAATTAATCTAATTCATTTATAAACTAAAATATTCCTATTTAAATCTAAATACTTACCTATAAAATAAACCCTAAGATAGCTACAATATAATTAATAATTACATTGTAGCTATGTTAGGGTTAATATTTATTTTACAGGTAAATTGTTAATTATTTTAACTAGGTATAATAGATATTAAATAGTTATTAACTATTTAATATCTACCTAGTTAAAATAATTACCCAATTACCTGTAAAATAAATCCTAACCTAAGTTACAAATACACCTACACTATCAATAAATTTAATAAACTACAAACATCTATCTAAAAATACAATTAAATTAACTAAACTAAATTACAAAAAAAAACAAACACTAAATTACAAAAAATAAAAAAAAGATTACAAGATTTTTAAGCTAATTACACCTATTCTAAGCCCCCTAATAAAATAATAAACCCCCAAAATAAAAAAAATTCCCTACCCTATTCTAAATTAAACAAATTTCAAAGCTCTTTACCTTACCAGCCCTTAAAAGGGCCTTTTGTGGGGCATGCCCCAAAGAATTCAGCTCTTTTGCATACAAATACAATCCCCCCCCCATTACAACCCACCACCCACATACCCCTATTCTAAAACCACCCAAAACCCCCTTAAAAAAGCCTAACACTACCCCCCTGAAGATCTCCCTACCTTGTCTTCACCACACCGGGTCGAACTCCTGATCCGATCCGGGCGATGTCTTCCTCCAAGCGGCAAAGAAGAATTCTTCCTCCGGCGATGTCTTCCTCCAAGCGGCAAAGAAGAATTCTTCCTCCGGCGACGTCTTCCTCCAAGCGGCAGCAAAGTCTTCATTCTTCCGGCGGCATCTTCAATCTTCTTTCTTCGCTCCGCCGCCGCGGAGCATCCATCCCGGCCAACTGCTGTACTACGAATGAGGTACCTTTAAATGACGTCATCCAAGATGGCGTCCGCCGAATTCCGATTGGCTGATAGGATTCTATCAGCCAATCGGAATTAAGTTAGAAAAATCTGATTGGCTGATTGAATCAGCCAATCAGATTCAAGTTCAATCCGATTGGCTGATCCAATCAGCCAATCAGATTGAGCTCGCATTCTATTGGCTGTTCCGATCAGCCAATAGAATGCGAGCTCAATCTGATTGGCTGTTCGGATCAGCCAATCGGATTGAACTTGAATCTGATTGGTTGATTCAATCAGCCAATCAGATTTTTCTAACTTAATTCCGATTGGCTGATAGAATCCTATCAGCCAATCGGAATTCGGCGGACGCCATCTTGGATGACGTCATTTAAAGGTACCTCATTCGTAGTACAGCAGTCGGCCGGGATGGATGCTCCGCGGCGGCGGAGCGAAGAAAGAAGATTGAAGATGCCGCCGGAAGAATGAAGACTTTGCTGCCGCTTGGAGGAAGACGTCGCTGGAGGAAGAATTCTTCTTTGCCGCTTGGAGGAAGACGTCGCCGGAGGAAGAATTCTTCTTTGCCGCTTGGAGGAAGACATCGCCGGAGGAAGAATTCTTCTTTGCCGCTTGGAGGAAGACATCGCCCGGATCGGATCAGGAGTTCGGCCCGGTGTGGTGAAGACAAGGTAGGGAGATCTTCAGGGGGGTAGTGTTAGGCTTTTTTAAGGGGGGTTTGGGTGGTTTTAGAATAGGGGTATGTGGGTGGTGGGTTGTAATGGGGGGGGGATTGTATTTGTATGCAAAAGAGCTGAATTCTTTGGGGCATGCCCCACAAAAGGCCCTTTTAAGGGCTGGTAAGGTAAAGAGCTTTGAAATTTGTTTAATTTAGAATAGGGCAGGGAAATTTTTTTATTTTGGGGGTTTATTATTTTATTAGGGGGCTTAGAATAGGTGTAATTAGCTTAAAAATCTTGTAATCTTTTTTTAATTTTTTGTAATTTAGTGTTTGTTTTTTTTTGTAATTTAGTTTAGTTAATTTAATTGTATTTTTAGATAGATGTTTGTAGTTTATTAAATTTATTGATAGTGTAGGTGTATTTGTAACTTAGGTTAGGATTTATTTTACAGGTAATTGGGTAATTATTTTAACTAGGTAGATATTAAATAGTTAATAACTATTTAATATCTATTATACCTAGTTAAAATAATTAACAATTTACCTGTAAAATAAATATTAACCCTAACATAGCTACAATGTAATTATTAATTATATTGTAGCTATCTTAGGGTTTATTTTATAGGTAAGTATTTAGATTTAAATAGGAATATTTTAGTTTATAAATGAATTAGATTAATTTAATATAAATTTAGTTAGGGGTGTTAGGGTTAGATAGAGTTAATATAGTTAATATAAATACTATAGTAACTATATTAACTATATTAACCCTAATATAATTAGGGTTAATATAGTTAATATATATAATGTAATACCTATATTAACTATAATATACTTAGGGTTAATATAGATAATATAGCTGGCGGCGGGGTAGGTAGATTAAATTAGGGGTTAATCATTTTAATAGAGATGGCGGCTGTGTAAGGGGCTTACATTAGGGGTTAATAATATTAATATAGCTGGCGGCGGTATAGGGGGATTAGATTAGGGGTTAATAATTTTTATATAGGTGGCGGCGGTGTAAGGGGTCAGATTAGGGGATAGATAAGGTAGATGACAGCGGTGTAAGGGGTTCTAATTAGGGGATAGATAAGGTAGATGGCGGCGGTTTTAGGGGCTCACAGTAGGGGGTTAGTTTATGTAGATGGCGGCGGGGTCCGGGAGCGGCGGTTTAGGGGTTAATAACTTTATTAGGGATTTCGGGGGGGGGGGATCGCGGTTGACAGGTAGATAGACATTGCGCATGCGTTAGGTGTTAGGTTTATTTTAGCAGATCGCGGTTGACAGGGAGATAGGCATTGCGCATGCGTTAGGTGTTAGGTTTATTTTAGCAGCTAGTTTAGGAAGTTACGGGTCTCCAATAGTCAGCGTAAGGCTTCTTACGGCTGCTTTTTGTGGCGAGGTGGAAATGGAGTAAGTTTTCTCCATTTTCGCCACGTAAGTCCTTACGCTGCATATTGGATACCAAACTGCGCGGGTTTGGTATACCTGCCTATAGCCCAAAAAACTACGGGCGACGGCAGAAATATACGCGCGTAACTTCTAGGTTACGCCGTATATGTGATACCAAACCCGCGCAAATATTGGCGTCGCCGGCTTTTGCGGGCGACGATTTTTATCGGATCAACCCCCAGTTCTCATATAGATGTCTATTGTCCCCTCTGGTGTCACATGAATACAGAGTCCCTGCCTCCCCCTCAGGGTGTGATTATCATATGGATAAGTAAGGAGGAAACAAACTGTTTATTTAAATGTGAGAGATTTTTCTGTTGTTTCCTAAAATATCTTAAGATACAGCATTATATTATGTTTTTATTGATAGACATTGTTATTTAACAGAACGTAGTTGCAAACAGATGTATAATATTAACATGTTATTAGATACATATGAGATACAATGCTGAGTATTTCAATACTGATAATGTGACTTTTTCATTGTTTGTTCACTAACTGTATTATTTAATGTTTCTTTTTCTAATTTTTCTAGCATAAATTATATTTCCTATACATATAATATATACTTATATACACGTACACAAACCATATTGCTCTATCTTTTTAAGATAAATCCATACTTTTGAAAAGCCTAAAATTAAAGATTTTACACTAATTTCTAAAGTAACAGACCTGTAGATTTGTGTGTTTGTTATTAAAATTGCTTCTTCTATTATCTTTTTATTTTTAAAAATAATAAAATAATTGAAAAAAAACTACAAATAAAAACATAATTTATGTAAGAACTTACTTGATAAATTCATTTATTTCATAGTGGCAAGAGTCCATGAGCTAGTGACGTATGGGATATACATTCCTACCAGGAGAGAGAAAAGTTTCCCAAACCTCAAAATGCCTATAAATACACCTTGCACCTCACGCATACCTTAGTTTAACATATAGCCAAGTAGTGAGGTATAAAAAGGAGTAAAAAAGCAAACAAAAAGAGGAAATGGGAAAAATAATGTGCTTTTATACAAAAAAATCATAACCACCAAAAAACAGGGTGGGTCTCATGGACTCTTGCCACTATGAAAGAAATGAATTTATCAGGTAAATTCTTACATAAATTATGTTTTCTTTCATTTAAGTGGCAAGAGTCCATGAGCTAGTGATAGATGGTATATAATACCCAAGACTCTCTAGAGTCACTAGAGAGAAAGGGATTAAATAAAAACAGCTATTTCTGCCGAGAAATTAAACCCAAATAATAATTACGTTTTCTTAAAAACTTAAAAACATAGGCAGTAGAATCAAACTGAGACAGCTGCCTGAAGAACCTTTCAACCAAAGACTGCTTCTACCAAACAAGATTTTCTCCTGAAAAGAAATGTTACATAAGAGTTAAGTGTAAGTTACATCTAATACTACAGTATTGGTGTTGTACTTCCTACTAATCTCACTGTCCGACATTTTGTATTTGTCTGGTGCTCCACCCCCAGTCCTTTATCTTCTCCTGGTCAGTACTGAGTTGTCTTAAAGGGACATTCCGGTCAAAATTTATATGCACATAGATGAATAACATCTTTGAATAGAAACATATTAGCAATATAAATGTATTTCTAGTAAAAGTTATCACTCTTTTACGCCTAGATTTAGAGTTCTGCGTTAGCCGTCCAAACCAGCGTTAGGGGGTCCTAACGCTGGTTTTGGCCGCCCGCTGGTATTTAGAGTCAGTCAGGAAAGGGTCTAACGCTCACTTTCCAGCCGCGACTTTTCCATACCGCAGATCCCCTTACGTCAATTGCGTATCCTATCTTTTCAATGGGATCTTTCTAACGCTGGTATTTAGAGTCTTGGCTGAAGTGAGCATTAGAGCTCTAACGACAAGACTCCAGCCGCAGCAAAAAGTCAGGAGTTAAGAGCTTTATGGGCTAATGCCGGTTCATAAAGCTCTTAACTACTGTGCTCTAAAGTACACTATGTACCCCTAAACCGAGGTCCCCCCACATCGCCGCCACTCTAATAAAATTTTTTAACCCCTAATCTGCCGACCGCACACCTACATAATATTTATTACCCCCTAATCTGCCCCCCCCCAACGTCGCCGCTACCTACCTACACTTATTAACCCCTAATCTGCCGACCGGACCTCTCTGCTACTATAATAAATGTATTAACCCCTAAAGCTAAGTCTAACCCTAACCCTAACACCCCCCTAAGTTAAATATAATTTAAATCTAACGAAATAAAATAAATCTTATTAAATAAATTAATCCTATTTAAAGCTAAATACTTACCTGTAAAATAAACCCTAATATAGCTACAATATAATTAATACTTACATTGTAGCTATTTTAGGATTTATATTTATTTTACAGGCAACTTTGTATTTATTTTAACCAGGTACAATAGCTATTAAATAGTTAATAACTATTTAATAGCTACCTAGTTAAAATAATTACAAAATTACCTGTAAAATAAATCCTAACCTAAGTTACAATTAAACCTAACACTACACTATCAATAAATAAATGAAAAAAACTACATACAATTATCTACAATTAAATAAACTATACTAAATTACAAAAAACAAACAAACACTAAATTACAAAAAAACAAACACTAAATTACAAAAAATAAAAAAAGATTACAAGAATTTTAAACTAATTACACCTACTCTAAGCCCCCCTAAAAAAAATAATAAAGCCCCCCAAAATAAAAAAAATGCCCTACCCTATTCTAAAATAAAAAGTTTACAGCTCTTTTACCTTACCAGCCCTTAAAAGGGCCTTTTGCGGGGCATGCCCCAAAGAATTCAGCTCTTTTGCCTGTAAAAAAAACAATACAATACCCCCCCAACATTACAACCCACCACCCACATACCCCTAATCTAACCCAAAACCCCCTTAAAAAAACCTTACCAGCCCTTAAAAGGGCCTTTTGCGGGGCATGCCCCAAAGAATTCAGCTCTTTTGCCTGTAAAAAAAACAATACAATACCCCCCCCCCAACATTACAACCCACCACCCACATACCCCTAATCTAACCCAAAACCCCCTTAAAAAACCTAACACTAAGCCCCTGAAGATCTTCCTACCTTATCTTCACCACGCCGGATATCACCAATCCGTCCAGAAGAGGCTCCGAAGTCTTCATCCTATCCGGCAAGAAGAGGTCCAGAAGAGGCTCCGAAGTCTTCCAATCAGATTGAGCTCGCATTCTATTGGCTGTTCCGATCAGCCAATAGAATGCAAGCTCAATCTGATTGACTGATCCAATCAGCCAATCGGATTGAACTTGAATCTGATTCAATCTGATTCAATCAGCCAATCAGATTTTTCCTACCTTAATTCCGATTGGCTGATAGAATCCTATCAGCCAATCGGAATTCGAGGGACGCCATCTTGGATGACTTCCCTTAAAGGAACCTTAATTCGTCGTCTAGTCATCGGGAGAAGAGGATGTTCCGCGCCGGAGGTCTTGAAGATGGAGCCGCTCCTCGTCGGATGGATGAAGATAGAAGATGCCGCTTGGATGAAGATGTTTGCCGGTCCGGATGTCCTCTTCTTGCCGGATAGGAGGAAGACTTCGGAGCCTCTTATGGACCTCTTCTTGCCGGATAGGATGAAGACTTCGGAGCCTCTTCTGGACGGATCGGTGATACCCGGCGTGGTGAAGATAAGGTAGGAAGATCTTCAGGGGCTTAGTGTTAGGTTTTTTAAGGGGGGTTTGGGTTAGATTAGGGGTATGTGGGTGGTGGGTTGTAATGTTGGGGGGGTATTGTATGTTTTTTTACAGGCAAAAGAGCTGAATTCTTTGGGGCATGCGCCGCAAAAGGCCCTTTTAAGGGCTGGTAAGGTAAAAGAGCTGTAAACTTTTTATTTTAGAATAGGGTAGGGCATTTATTGATAGTGTAGTGTTAGGTTTAATTGTAACAATGGGGCTGCGTTAGGAGCTGAACGCTGCTTTTTTGCAAGTGTTAGGTTTTTTTCCAGCTCAAACTGCCCCATTGTTTCCTATGGGGGAATCGTGCACGAGCACGTTTTTGAAGCTGGCCGCGTCCGTAAGCACCGCTGGTATTTAGAGTTGAAGTGGCGGTAAATATGCCTGTACGCTCCCTTTTTGGAGCCTAACGCAGCCCTTCAGAGAACTCTAAATACCAGCGTTGTTTAAAAGGTGCGGGGGGAAAAAACATGCGTAGCTAACGCACCCCTTTGGCCGCAAAACTCTAAATCTAGCTGTGTTTACATTTTCTCTGCACGTGCATGTGAAGAATAGCTAGATATTCTCAGTGCACCAACATTTTAAATATTGCAGCTGCTCAGAGCACCAGTCAGAGTGCCAGTGGGGATTGTATCATGTCATCAATTAACAAATTGAGTCATTACCAGATGGCACAAGCACCTTAGGCTCTGAGCAAGTGTTGTGATTAAAATGCTGGTGCACGGTGCATACTTAAATATACTTTTGAAACAGTGATAGCTTTTATTAGAAGCATTTTTGCTAATGCATGTATATTACAAAATTGCTTCTTTTAAAAAGTAAAACACATTCATGTGGAATAAAATTGTGGCTGGAATGTCCCTTTAAATCACAATGCCAGGGGGTGTGGAAGAGACAGGTGCTAAAATATTCATTTTCAATTGTTTCTAGCACAGAGTAAGAAAATGAAGACTTTGGGCTAAATTACAAGTGGTGCAGTAAAAAATATTCCTGCGATCGCTAATACACCGCTAGCTTTAAGCTTTTTGTGCTTGTCGGGTTGCACTGGTATTACAAGTTTCCAAAAAACGCATTTTATGCTAATGATAACCAAAAAAAGTGCAAAAAAAACGTATCTTGAGTTTTCACGTGCGCAAGCATATATTTCCCAATAGAGATCAACGGAGACAAAAAAGTGGGGAAAAAAACTAACACCCTACCATAAGACCTTAGCCTAATAACCCCTAACCCGCAATCCCCCTACAACGCAAACAATCTAAATAAACTACAAAATTGTGGAACTAGAGTTGTTCCACAGGACAGTATGCACGTTTAGCACTCTGATGCCCAGACTCCAAGGACGGTGCTTAACGGGTATGAAATAAAATATAACTTATTTATTTATTGGGATTAAAAACTGTGTACAACAATTATTAACAAACATTAACAAAAACACTCTATTGTTAAAATCAACAATGAGAGGTGGAACCTGGGTGATGAGTATAGCGGTACTATTAGTAAATTTCTCAAGCCTTAATTGTAAGTTTCTTTAGCACCACAAATCTATATTGTCAAATACCCTATTTAAATTGTCCTCCTATTTAGAGGAGATGTCGATTATCAGCTTCATATGGAGTATTATAGTCTGGGTAAGTCAAAGTAAATAAGCGCCAAATATGCTTATTTAGTCCCCCTATAAATACAAGGGGTGCCCCCGCCTTTGCATTTGATCACCACAACCTGTTTCATCTCATGTACCGAGTACAGACTGCCATAGTGTGGAGGAGTAGTGAGTAGCATTGGGATCGGTCACCTGTGTGATCATCACCTGGGGGTTTGAGTTGTATAAGAACTGTTCATTATCTCTTATGGATGTTTGATTATTCTTCTTTACTCGCCCCTACACACATTTTCTCATGTGGATACCCCACACTAGGCGTCCAGATTGTTATGATTTCTAGAATGCTGAATTTGTTGAATGCTCCAAACTGGCCTTTACTTTTCATTCTCATTGCTGACTGCTTTGCTATTATCACTGCTGTGCCGCTTCATACAGTCATCACCTTCATATCATCCATCGTGATCATTTCACTCATTTTCATTCATATGTGGATTTACAACTGCTGTGGCTATTTGCATAATGTTTGATATTTCTTTGAGATTGGACTTTATTGCCGGCTTAGGTCATTTTAGGAGTTGAATGAGGGGCCCATGTGATTTGTTTGTCTGTTCTATGTATGTCTTTATGTTATGTGTTTAATTTATAGTTATTTAGTATATTTTCTGATTTAATAAATAAATTGTAATAATTTTTTGATATCCATTGGTTGTCTATTCATTTAAGATGATTGCATGTTATCCTGGTCTTTGTGGCTGTACCTTATATCGGTATAAGCCTCCTTTCTTTTCACAAAAGTAATAAATAAGGCAAATGTCAGATAACAACCCTATGGATTACAGCTACTTTATTAGAAAGAAGGCAGCATTATCAGGACCATTCTTACGCATTTTGCTCATCAACTCGCCATGACCGGAAGTGACTACTAGCACAAGCAAGTCGCTCTTTCTGCATACGGATCTATAATTCAACCAGAGGCAAAAGGGAATATAGTGAGTCAGTGAAGTTACCTCTATGTGTTTATTGCATTATTAGTCACTGTACGTCTGTGACACACAGATAATATCCCGGCACACAGCTGATATAACAATACTATTAGACATTAAATAGTGAGTAAGTGAAGTTATTTCTATGTGTTTATTGCATTATTAGTCACTGTACGTCTGTGACACACAGATAATATCCCAGCACACAGCTGATATAACAATACTATTAGACATTAAATAGTGAGTGAAGTTATTTCTATGTGTTTATTGCATTATTAGTCACTGTACATCTGTGACACACAGATAATATCCCAGCACACAGCTGATATAACAATACTATTAGACAATAAATAGTGAGTGAGTGAAGTTACCTCTATGTGTTTATTGCATTATTAGTCACTGTACGTCTGACACACAGATAATATCCCAGCACACAGCTGATATAACAATACTATTAGACATTAAATAGCGAGGGAGTGAAGTTATTTCTATGTGTTTATTGCATTATAAGTCATTGTACGTCTGTGACACACAGTTAATATCCCGGCACACAGCTGATATAACAATACTATTAGACATTAAATAGTGAGTGAGTGAAGTTATTTCTATGTGTTTATTGTATTATTAATCACTGTACGTCTGTGATACACAGATAATATCCCGGCGCACAGCTGATATAACAATACTATTAGACATTAAATAGTGAGTGAGTGAAGTTATTTCTATGTGTTTATTGCATTATTAGTCACTGTACGTCTGTGACACACAGATAATATCCTGGCACACAGCTGATATAACAATACTATTAGAGGTAACGTCACTGACTCACTATTTAATGTCTAATAGTATTGTTATATCAGCTGTGTGCTGGGATATTATCTGTGTGTCACAGACGTACAGTGACTAATAATGCAATAAACACATAGAAATAACTTCACTCACT
Source organism: Bombina bombina (assembly GCF_027579735.1). Lineage (NCBI taxonomy): Eukaryota > Metazoa > Chordata > Amphibia > Anura > Bombinatoridae > Bombina > Bombina bombina. The sequence goes on from NC_069503.1 coordinate 39,700,433, forward strand.
CACTATTTAATGTCTAATAGTATTGTTATATCAGCTGTGTGCCGGGATATTATCTGTGTGCCACAGACGTACAGTGACTAATAATGCAATAAACACATAGAGGTAACTTCACTCACTCACTATTTAATGTCTAATAGTATTGTTATATCAGCTGTGTGCCGGGATATCATCTGTGTGTCACAGACGTACAGTGACTAATAATGCAATTAACACATAGAGGTAACGTCACTGACTCACTATTTAATGTCTATGTGTTAATTGCATTATTAGTCACTGTACGTCTGTGACACACAGATAATATCCCGGCACATAGCTGATATAACAATACTATTAGACATTAAATAGTGAGTGAGTGAAGTTACCTCTATGTGTTTATTGCATTATTAGTCACTGTACGTCTGTGGCACACAGATAATATCCCGGCACACAGCTGATATAACAATACTATTAGACATTAAATAGTGAGTGAGTGAAGTTATTTCTATGTGTTTATTGCATTATTAGTCACTGTACGTCTGTGACACACAGATAATATCCCAGTACACAGCTGATATAACAATATTATTAGACATTAAACAGTGAGTCAGTGAAGTTATTTCTATGTGTTTATTGCATTATTAGTCACTGTACGTCTGTGACACACAGATAATATCTGGCACACAGCTGATATAACAATACTATTAGACATTAAATAGTGAGTCAGTGAAGTTATTTCTATGTGTTTATTGCATTATTATCTGTACGTTTGTGACACACAGATAATATCCCGGCACACAGCTGATATAACAATACTATTAGACATTAAATAGTGAGTGAGTGAAGTTATTTCTATGTGTTTATTGCATTATTAGTCACTGTACGTCTGTGACACACAGATAATATCCCAGCACACAGCTGATATAACAATACCATTAGACATTAAATAGTGAGTGAGTGAAGTTACCTCTATGTGTTTATTGCATTATTAGTCACTGTACGTCTGTGACACACAGATAATATCCCAGCACACAGCTGATATAACAATACTATTAGACATTAAATAGTGAGTCAGTGACGTTACCTCTATGTGTTTATTGCATTATTAGTCACTGTACGTCTGTGACACACAGATAATATCCCGGCACACAGCTGATATAACAATACTATTAGACATTAAATAGTGAGTCAGTGACGTTACCTCTATGTGTTTATTGCATTATTAGTCACTGTACGTCTGTGACACACAGATAATATCCCGGCACACAGCTGATATAACAATACTATTAGACATTAAATAGTGAGTGAGTGAAGTTATTTCTATGTGTTTATTGCATTATTAGTCACTGTACGTCTGTGACACACAGATAATATCCCGGCACACAGCTGATATAACAATACTATTAGACATTAAATAGTGAGTGAAGTTACCTCTATGTGTTTATTGCATTATTAGTCACTGTACGTCTGTGACACACAGATAATATCCCGGCACACAGCTGATATAACAATACTATTAGACATTAAGTAGTGAGTGAGTTAAGTTATCTCTATGTGTTTATTGCATTATTAGTCACTGTACGTTTGAGACACACAGATAATATCTGGCACACAGCTGATATAACAATACTATTAGACATTAAATAGTGAGTGAAGTTACCTCTATGTGTTTATTGCATTATTAGTCACTGTACGTCTGTGACACACAGATAATATCCCGGCACACAGTTGATATAACAATACTATTAGACATAAAATAGTGAGTGAAGTTATTTCTGTGTGTATATTGCATTATTAGTCACTGTACGTCTGTGATACACAGATAATATCCCGGCACACAGCTGATATAACAATACTATTAGACAATAAATAGTGAGTCAGTGAAGTTATTTCTATGTGTTTATTGCATTATTAGTCACTGTACATCTGTGACACACAGATAATATCCCGGCACACAGCTGATATAACAATACTATTAGACATTAAATAGTGAGTGAGTGAAGTTATTTCTATGTGTTTATTGCATTATTAGTCACTGTACGTCTGTGATACACAGATAATATCCCGGCACACAGCTGATATAACAATACTATTAGACAATAAATAGTGAGTCAGTGAAGTTATTTCTATGTTTATTGCATTATTAGTCACTGTACGTCTGTGACACACAGATAATATCTCGGCACACAGCTGATATAACAATACTATTAGACATTAAATAGTGAGTCAGTGAAGTTATTTCTATGTGTTTATTGCATTATTAGTCACTCTACGTTTGTGACACACAGATAATATCCCAGCACACAGCTGATATAACAATACTATTAGACAATACATAGTGAGTGAGTAAAGTTATTTCTATGTGCTTATTGCATTATTAGTCACTGTACGTTTGTGACACACAGATAATATCCCGGCACACAGCAGATATAACAATACTATTAGACATTAAACAGTGAGTCAGTGAAGTTATTACTATGTGTTTATTGCATTATTAGTCACTGTACGTCTGTGACACACAGATAATATCCCGGCACACAGCTGATATAACAATACTATTAGACAATAAATAGTGAGTGAGTGAAGTTATTTCTTTTTTTTTTTATTCTTTTTATTAGTCCACAAATTAGGTTACAATAATTTTCTTGTTAACAAGAGTATTTGCATGTTAAATAGACATTTGTGATCAAAATATTGACATTTTTCATTTCTACATGAATCATATTCTTTACATTTTTAATTTTCTGTGTTTTTCAGTTTCAAGATCAAAATCTCTTATTGTTGTTTCTATACATGTATATATATGGTGTTAGCTGTGCTTAGACCAGTCCATATCCGGGGGAAGCATGTGGTGGGAAAGAGGAAAAAAAGCGGTGGAGGGGGGAAAAAAAAAAAAGGAAAAAAAAAAAAAAGTTTTTAAACTCTCCCTCATCTCCGCCCACCATCCCCCACCCCCCTCTACCTCACGCCTCCTCTATGTTTTCTTCCAAGCAGAGCCATTCCCCTCTAAGTCTATCCTCCATTATTCTTTCAGTATTTATAAAGGGTGCTAAAATTAGTTTCTGTTCATTAGAGTCTAGCGCCTTTATATATCTGCCATTTATTCAGAAACCCTTTTAATCTATTAGGGTAATCTATCTTAGTGTCCCATTGTTCGATCCACAACTGTCTTTGTATTTTATTTTTCAATTGTGTCATGGTTGGGGCTTTTTTATTGATCCATTGTTCTAATATGCATTTCCTCGCTAGGAGAATAATAGTGACTAATAGATTCTGTCCTCTAATCTGACTCTTATTCCATTTGAATAAACAAATTTGAGCTATTCCCAAGTGGATTTCTATTTTTAATTTCTGTTTGATCCAGTATTGTATTCTGCACCAAAAGTATTTAATCTTTGGACAATTATAGAAATAGTGAATAAATTCTGCATTTACCTTTTGACATTTATTGCACTTGTTTATATAATCTAGGTTCCATTTTATCATTCTGCGTGGGGTTATGTAATCTTGGTGTAACATTTTTAACTGTGATTCCCTGAGAGGTATTGCAAGGGTTGCCATTTTAACTGCTTTTAAACTATCGCTTATATGTACTGATGTCAGACTCTCCGCAACCTCCACACTCCATTTATCTACCAATGTCTCTATTCCTTCCCTGGTGTATCCCAAAATTCAATATCCCTTTTTATTAGGTTCATAATATAATGTCGCGCTTGCAAATAAGCGAAGAAATTAGTTCTTGGCAGGCCATATTTATTTTGTAAATCCTGAAAAGATAAAACCGTTTTATTTAAAGGATCTAATATATCCCCAACCCTCTGGAGTCCTTTCTTTTTCCAGAGTTGAAAAGGGCTTGTATCCAGCCCAGATGGAAATTCAATATTCCCTACTAGAGGGATATATTTAGAAGCTGGAAACTTTCGTTCCAAATATTTATGTGCTAATCTCCAAGCTATTAGAGCATCCTTGTATAAAAGATGATTTTGAATGTTTATTGGCAAGTCTTTATGCTGGCTATATGGTAAGTAAGATAAACCAACTTCTCCCAAGACTATCTGTTCTAATGCCTCTTCATAGAAATGTTGTGAGTTTAGTTGCCAATCCATTACTATACGTAGTAATGCTGCCCAATTGTAAAGCCTAAAATCAGGGAGGCCCAGACCTCCACTGAGAAATGGTGCATATAACTTTTTTAGAGCAATTCTTGCTTTTTTCCCTTTCCATATAAATTTTCTTACTGCCCTATTTAAATTTTGCATATCACTTTTCAGTATAAGAATCGGAAGCATCATAATGGGGTATAGAATTTTCGGAAGAATTACCATTTTGATAAGATCTACTTTCCCAGCTAAAGATAGAGGGAGATGGTGCCAACTCTCTAATAGAGCTATAATTTCTGCACATTGCTTCGAGATATTTAGTTTATACATAGCATAAGGATCCTTAGTTAAATAGATACCCAGATATGTTAAGGTTTGTTCTACTTCTTTGAATGGGAAGTTATGCTCATCCTTATTCTTGTGATTTTTATTCAACCAAAGAATCTCGGATTTGGCCATGTTGACCTTGTATCCTGCTACTTTTCCGAATGTCTCTAACATTTGTAGAATTATTGATATATAACTCCCTGGATCTTCTACAAATAATAGCATATCATCTGCATAAAGAGATAGATGTAACCTAACTCCCCCTATTCCTATCCATGGATATAACCTCTTCAATGTTGTCACTAAGGGTTCCAAGCTTAGATTAAAAAGGAGCGGAGACAGGGGACACCCCTGTCTAGTTCCTCTCTGCAGTTTGACCCCAGTTGAAAAAACTCCATTTACCAAGATATATGCTATCGGGGTGGAATATATGCTCTTTATTAATGATAGAAATGGGCCTTTAAAGCCAAATTGCTCCAAAGTCATAAACAAGTGTTCCCATTCTATCCTGTCGAATGCCTTCTCTGCGTCGAGACAGCAGGAAGGCCTCCGGCAGGTTGTTTGCATTCTCCTTGGAGGACTCCCTCCAGAAATGTGAGATTACATGCAGAACTCTTCTTAGATTTTTCACTGAGGTTCTTCCATGCATGAATCCCGCCTGTTCCACATTAATAAGATCTGGTAAAATCGTTTTTAATCTTTCTGCTAGTAATTTCATTAGTATCTTATAGTCGGCATTGAGCAGCGAGATTGGTCTATATGACTCTGGTTGCTCTTCCTGTTTTTTAGGCTTCAATATTAATGATATATAAGCACTTGAAAAAACCTGTGAAGGTATTTTTTTCCCCTGAAAATATTCATTATATAATCTACATAATATTGGAGTTGCCTGTGTTCTCAGTATTTTATATGCTTCTATAGGAAGCCCATCCGGCCCTGGGGCTTTCCCATTTGCCAATGAGGAGATAATGTTGCCAATTTCTTGCTCTGTGATAGACATATTCAGCTTTTCTAATTGTTCCTTAGTTATTTTGGGTAAGTCAATATTTTCCCATAATTTTTCCCTCCAATTGTCTGTATCCTTATCTTGTTTAGTATATAATTCAGTAAAGTAATCTCCAAAATTCTTCTGCAAATAAGTGAATAATTTATAATTTTCCGTGTCAAAACGTTAACAAAAATTGTGTTTAAAGTGACACAAACCCAACGTGACAAAAAATAAGTTTTCAAAGTAACACACACAAAAAAAAAAAAAAAAAAAAAAAAAAAAAAGGAGGATGCCCACTTTCCTTACTATGTGGGTGGGCTCCTAGGAATATAATTAATTCCTGGGTGACTTCTGTGTGAAAATAAACCCTTTAAATACCCCATTCAAGGGGATTTCTTGTACCAAAGTTGAATTTCTTTGTGCAAAAATTATGTGAGGGGGAAAAAAAAAAGACGCCCACTTTTCTTTCTGTGTGGGTGGGCTCCTAGGAATATATTTAATTCTTGAGGGACTTCTGTGTGAAAATACACTCTTTAAGTACCCCATTTGAGGGGATTTCTTTGTGCCAAAATTGTATTTCATTGTGGAAAAAAAAAAAGAAACCCCATCCATCTTCCTCCCACCCCATTTACCTCCTTCAAACTTAAAACAGCATTATTAAAAACCTTAAGCACTATCCTAAAATAAGTCACATAATTACAATTATACAGAAAATACGAAAAAAAAAAAAAAATCTGCAATATACCAAACATGCTTAAACTCTCCTAGATATCTTATCTGTTTCAATTTGAACAAAAGTTTTTATTAGAAGTTCCCTATATTTAGCTCAATTTTAAAGTAAGATATTTCTGTGCTTCTTGAGGAGAATCAAAAAATGTTGGTCCTCTATCTGTTAATATTTTTAATTTTGCAGGATACATAAGGAAAGCTTTTGTGCCTTCTTTGTTAAGGCTTGTACATAATGTTGAGAATTCTTTACGTTTCTTAGTTAGGTCTATTGAATAATCTTGAAAAAAAAAGTAATTTTGATCCCTCATACATTACAGTGTCTGCTTTTCTATATGCCTGTAATATAGCTATTTTCACTTGAAAATGTAGTAATTTACATATTACCTGTCTGGGATATTTATTATTCTCCCCATTTTGATTTTCTGGTCCTATTCTATGAACCCTTTCCATGCTGTTTTTTAGCTTTTCCTCTGGTAGATTCAATAGTTTAGGGAGTACCGTTTCACAAAAATGCAACAGCTCGTGTGCCTTAATGGATTCTGGGATCCCTAGTATGCGAATATTATTACGCCTCGACCTGTTTTCTAGGTCCTCAAGCCTTTGATATAATATTTGATTTTGCTTAAGAACATTCTCCATTTTGTTGGAGTGTAATGAGGCAATCTCCTCTAAATCAGAGACCCTTTCTTCCAATTCAGTGTACCTTGCAGTTATTTGTTTAATCTCTTCAGTTATATTATCTAGACCCTTTTGCAAATTATCCATTTTAGGGATAAAAATTGATGAGATCTGTTGCACAATATAATGAGACTCTTTATCTACACTAGAGCTTTCTGTTAAAGTACTTATAGATTCATTTAATCCTTCTGAGGGCCTCCTGTTTTTTATCGTTGTTTTTTAATTTAGGCGGCATTTTGTTGGGGCCTAAAAATTTATCCATAAGCGGATCTTTCACTAGCAATGTTTTAACGTCAATATTGCACAAACCAGCACACAGATTTACACAATGTCATCATTCATTACCCTTAAATATACAAAATAACTTTTAATAACGGTGTAGACCCTCAGGGGTGAAGAGTAACTAATATATTTGCATATAAAAGAGAAAAAATATCAATAAGAAATAGTAAGTGCAACTTTAGTCAGATCACTATTAGATGGAATATTAACTTAACCTCTTCCTCACAGTTGCAATATTGCTTACCACTATACCTCCCATAATACAAACATAAGAAAATCTGCAGAGTTTTATGCAAACAGCACAGGTTGTAGTTTCCTCAGTTTGCTTCATATGATAAGCATGCCAGATACAGCATTTTCTGCTCTTACCACCCCACTTAAAGTCTCTGTGTATCTATTGTCCAGGCTTTAATGCTGACAACTCCCAGTACTCCTTTCTCTATTTGTAGAAGGCAAAAGTCCCCATACGAAAAGTCCTGCAACTTTGCTGATATAAACAGGGGAAGAAACCAAAAGCAAACCAAATACAGCCAAAGTTAAAAAACGAAGAGTGTTGCTCTTTAAATCCAGTTCAGCATATACTCCATCACAGGTTTTAATTAACTACCTTCTCCTTGTATGTTTCTTTTCTTTTCTTAGGCTATTATTTTAGCACTTCTAGCGTTTGTGCATTAATATAGTGCCCATTGACATCTTCAAGAAAAAGCTAATAGCCTTACAGCAGTGTTATTTTAGAACTGCCAAACAAAAACAAAACGGACTATGCTTTAACTTCAGCACTATGTCAATGAATGATGGTCCATTCAACAAAATCTTTTCTATTGACTTGCCCAGCCACAAAAATAAAGAACTTTTGTACAGATTTCCAGTTGGAGACGTTATGTCTCTTTTACTCACAGTACCGAGCTTTAGATCTAGGCCTCTTTGCGTGGTCCTCTTATTAGCTCTTATAGAGTTTTTCTGGTCCGGTACGTGTTTACTGCTTCTGAATCCTTTAACCGACTTTACTGCTGCTTCAAGCCACTGGATACCTTAGTTGCCTGCCTCCCTCGCGCAACATCGGTGGGAGAGAGGGGCTATACAACTTCCCGGTTACAGCGCTTTTCTTGTCCAGCTCTCTTAGGGTTATTCCACACTCGGCACTGTGTGACTTGCGGCGAGCCTCGGTCTTTGGCCCTGTAATGACCCCAGGACTTGGGGTTGCGGCGCGGTCGATCCCCGCCAATGATTCTGGAGGTTGAGCTCACTGCCTAACGCGTTCACGTCCTGCGTCTAGGCTCCTCCCCGGAAGTCGAGTGAAGTTATTTCTATGTGTTTATTGCATTATTAGTCACTGTACTTTTGTGACACACAGATAATATCCCGGCACACAGCTGATATAACAATACTATTAGACATTAAATAGTGAGTGAGTGAAGTTATTTCTATGTGTTTATTGCATTATTAGCCACTGTACGTCTGTGACACACAGCTGATATAACAATACTATTAGACATTAAATAGTGAGTGAGTGAAGTTATTTCTATGTGTTTATTGCATTATTAGTCACTGTACGTCTGTGACACACAGATAATATCCCAGCATAAAGCTGATATAACAATACAATTAGACATTAAATAGTGAGTGAAGTTATTTCTATGTGTTTATTGCATTATTAGTCACTGTACGTCTGTAACACACAGATAATATCCTGGCACACAGCTGATATAACAATACTATTAGACATTAAATAGTGAGTCAGTGAAGTTATTTCTATGTGTTTATTGCATTATTAGTCACTGTACGTCTGTGACACACAGATAATATCCCGGCACACAGCTAATATAACAATACTATTAGACATTAAATAGTGAGTGAGTGAAGTTATTTCTATGTGTTTATTGCATTATTAGTCACTGTACGTCTGTGACACACAGATAATATCCCGGCACACAGCTGATATAACAATACTATTAGACAATAAATAGTGAGTGAGTGAAGTTATCTCTATGTGTTTATTGCATTATTAGTCACTGTACGTCTGTGACACACAGATAATATACTGGCATACAGCTGATATAACAATACTATTAGACATTAAATAGTGAGTGAGTGAAGTTATTTCTATGTGTTTATTGCATTATTAGTCACTGTACGTCTGTGACACACAGATAATATCCCGGCACACAGCTGATATAACAATACTATTAGACATTAAATAGTGAGTGAGTGAAGTTATTTCTATGTGTTTATTGAATTATTAGTCACTGTATGTCTGTGACACACAGATAATATCCCTGCACACGGCTGATATAACAATACTATTAGACATTAAATAGTGAGTGAGTGAAGATATTTCTATGTGTTTTTTGCATTATTAGTCACTGTACGTCTGTGACACACAGATAATATCCCGGCACACAGCTGATATAACAATACTATTAGACATTAAACAGTGAGTATACACAAACCAAAAAAAACAAAGTCCTAGCAACAAGGGAAATTCGCTTCAGTGTTCTTAGTAACCTGTGGTTAGTAAATATATAGCCTGGATCTTTTTGCACTGTTTCAATTAAACCTTTCTTTGTCAATAGTTTCTTTGCTTCAATACAGCTTCAGTATATATAAAGGTTATTTCTCTTCACTTAAATAAGATAAACTTTAAGTTCCGTCTTACCCACTCTCATCCGTATGTCACTGCTGCAGTTTGGCGTCCCGCCAATGTGTAAATGTGAAATTCATACAGGAAGCCCATGGACAATTAGATGATACCAATCAATTTGTACAACTATCAGGAGATCCCACAAATAAATATAAAAATTAACTTTCACATCTAGTAGACAATGGGTTTGAATATGGATACTTTGATTCAAATACCAAAGAATACCTTTTAGTAGGCCACCCTGCAGTGCCAATCTTCAATCTATTACCAAAAATACACAAGGGCATAGACAACATGACAGGTAGACCAATTATTAGTGGGATAGGTTCTTTAAATGAACACTTATCAGAATGGTTAGATGGAATATTACAACCAATAGTATCCAAATTAAATAGCCATTTAAGAGACACAAAGCAGTTGTTGAATGAATTGAGAGATGTCAAATGGGATAAAAACTATAGTTGGCTAACTATTGATGTACAAGCATTGTACTCTTCGATACCGCACAGTATGGGTTTGAGAGCTATTGAATTTTTTATAAATAGACTAGCTAACCATGATCCAGATTTTTGTAAATATATTATTGAAGTGACCAATTATCTGTTAACACACAATTATTTTTCATTTGAGGGGGTCTTTTACTTCCAGAGATGTGGGACAGCTATGGGGGCAAAATTTGCCCCCTCCTATGCCAACCTATTTATGGGTTGGTGGGAGCTGTCCCACATCTATGGATGTCAAGACCCCCTCAAAGATAAGATAATATATTATAAACGATTCATAGATGACCTGATTTGTATCTGGAATGGTGAAGCAAACAGTGCACATAGCTTTGTATCTTTACTAAATACTAACAAGATGGGAATACAATTTACCTTTGAATGGGCCAAACATGAAATACATTTTTTAGATGTTCTATTAAGAGGAACAATGGAAGGAAGTATAGAAACAGAAGTATATGTGAAACCAATTGCAGGCAACACATTACTGCATGCAAATAGTAATCATCCTAAGAGAGTTTTTAGCTCGGTAGCTAAAGGACAATTTACCAGATTGAAAAGGAATTGCAGTACAGACGAATTATTTAATAAACATGCCCAAATTTTAACTGACAAACTAAAAGCCAGGGGCTATTCCAACAGCTTAATTACAAACACTAGGGAAGTAGTATCAAATACCAAGAGAGAGGACTTATTGAAAGACAAAACAAATGTTGGAATGCATTGCAAAGATGAAAGGGTCACATTCGTCACACAGTACAGCAATCAATATGATCAGATTTGTAAGATCATTCAGAAACATCTACCCATGCTGCAAGCAGACGATAAACTTATTAACACAGTTAAACAAGGATGCAGATTTTCCTTTAAGAGGGGCATGTCTCTAGGAAATAAGGTAGCAACAACCCGTTTAAAAACAACCAAGGTCAATAAAAGCTCGTGGCTTACAGCTACAGGTACATATCACTGTAGCAATCAGTCCTGTAAAGCTTGTGAATTTCTTCAGCCAGGAAATCAGTTTAGATGTTCAGTCACAGGTCAGACATTTAATCACAGGATATGCCTAAATTGTAGACAGTGTAATGTAGTGTACCTCCTCACATGCAATACATGTGATCTGCAATATGTAGGGCTCACTACAAGAGAACTACGTGAAAGAATCAGGGAACATGTCTCCAGCATTAAAAAGGGCACAATGACAACACCATTAGTACAGCATTTTAAAATAAACCATAATTGTGATCCAATCTCATTAAGATGGACAATCATAGAAAAAACGTATAAAGGAAAGTCATGTACAGAGAATTACCTAGCATTAAGAGAAGTGTTTTGGATCCATAAGTTAAAAACTAGGATACCACTTGGTCTAAACAGCGAATATGATCTTATTAACTTCTGGCAAAAATAAGACCAAAAACAGAACGAACCTAGCAGACCACAGTATAAATAAAAATATAAATATAATCAATAATAACTAATAACAATAACTGAAAAATCTATATGCAAGGTAATGAATAAATGTAACAAAATTATGAAAGATATAAGAATTAAAATTAAAATAAGAGATTAATAGATGAACAACTATCATTGAGGATAAAAAACTAGGGAAGTGTCCTAATTCATATAAAGGGAAAATATAATAGGTACAGGATTGAGATGTAGTTGAACTTTATGTTTATCATATTATTTTAGATGTTAGACAAGATCAAGATCGTAGTTTTACAACATCAATGGATCGTTTGTTGAAGGATTCCCACTTTTCAACAAAAGACAGAGCAGAAAACAAAGAAATTGTATAAATTTCTCGAAGTATAAATAGAACCATTAACTCGAATTTCTTCCAATTTTTGATAAAATGCTCTTAACTTAAGCATAAGCAATGTGAGTAAATATATTTTCAGGAAACTGATAAACCGAAAGAGTAAGGGAGGTTTACTATATATTAAACTGCTAACTCGAAATTTCAAGTGCTAATGAAGTCTAGGCTAAAGCTTAGACGCATCACAGATTAGAGCTCAAGGTGAGCTTTGAACACATAATATACTTTAACAAAGATATGGTATATATAGTTTCCAGCTTTACCTATGTACTTACACATGATAATGAACATGCAATATGAAGTAAAAAAATCAGACGATTGTAGAAAGTCCAGCACACCAAAAACACATGTGTATGAGTATCTTTATTTAAATATTGAAGAGCGAGAAAAAGAATAGCATACTAATATAAATTAAAACAAGCATACATGGATGTCAGTGCAGAAAATTTTATTCAAAGAAACGATCATTCACAAGTCTTCGTTATAAAAATCAAACTGAGCAATAGTATGGTAAAAGCTGTATTTGGCACAGCGATAATTGTGCAGGTCAAATCGAAAAAATAATGATACAATGTCAAGTTTAAAAAGATACATCTTATTGAAATAAAAATATGCATTAAATACACGATAAGCTGCACATGTAAGAGACATTCCAGAATGTCAATAGTTAATACCACACCTATTCATGTAGATTAGAGAGTAGAATGAGTCACGGATAAATAACCAATCAGATAGCACTCAGTTAAGTTTTTACAACCAATCAGATTTTGGTGGGGATTTTAAAGGTGTTCTATGTTAGTAAATTTCTCAAGCTATGACTACGGCTATCAACGAAACGTGGAGGCAGGAGAAATACTGATCTATCTATATTATGTGAAGAATTGAACTGTTAAAGTTTTATACATAAGCCAGTGGGCTTAATAAAGGTTAAGTTTTATATAAAGATTTATGTCTGGTGCTCCTCAATTGATCATCTGATCGCTTTGTGAATTAAATAGTGAGTGAGTGAAGTTATTTCTATGTGTTTATTGCATTATTAGTCACTGTACGTCTGTGACACACAGATAATATCCCAGCATAAAGCTGATATAACAATACAATTAGACATTAAATAGTGAGTGAAGTTATTTCTATGTGTTTATTGCATTATTAGTCACTGTACGTCTGTAACACACAGATAATATCCTGGCACACAGCTGATATAACAATACTATTAGACATTAAATAGTGAGTCAGTGAAGTTATTTCTATGTGTTTATTGCATTATTAGTCACTGTACGTCTGTGACACACAGATAATATCCCGGCACACAGCTAATATAACAATACTATTAGACATTAAATAGTGAGTGAGTGAAGTTATTTCTATGTGTTTATTGCATTATTAGTCACTGTACGTCTGTGACACACAGATAATATCCCGGCACACAGCTGATATAACAATACTATTAGACAATAAATAGTGAGTGAGTGAAGTTATCTCTATGTGTTTATTGCATTATTAGTCACTGTACGTCTGTGACACACAGATAATATACTGGCATACAGCTGATATAACAATACTATTAGACATTAAATAGTGAGTGAGTGAAGTTATTTCTATGTGTTTATTGCATTATTAGTCACTGTACGTCTGTGACACACAGATAATATCCCGGCACACAGCTGATATAACAATACTATTAGACATTAAATAGTGAGTGAGTGAAGTTATTTCTATGTGTTTATTGAATTATTAGTCACTGTATGTCTGTGACACACAGATAATATCCCTGCACACGGCTGATATAACAATACTATTAGACATTAAATAGTGAGTGAGTGAAGATATTTCTATGTGTTTTTTGCATTATTAGTCACTGTACGTCTGTGACACACAGATAATATCCCGGCACACAGCTGATATAACAATACTATTAGACATTAAACAGTGAGTATACACAAACCAAAAAAAACAAAGTCCTAGCAACAAGGGAAATTCGCTTCAGTGTTCTTAGTAACCTGTGGTTAGTAAATATATAGCCTGGATCTTTTTGCACTGTTTCAATTAAACCTTTCTTTGTCAATAGTTTCTTTGCTTCAATACAGCTTCAGTATATATAAAGGTTATTTCTCTTCACTTAAATAAGATAAACTTTAAGTTCCGTCTTACCCACTCTCATCCGTATGTCACTGCTGCAGTTTGGCGTCCCGCCAATGTGTAAATGTGAAATTCATACAGGAAGCCCATGGACAATTAGATGATACCAATCAATTTGTACAACTATCAGGAGATCCCACAAATAAATATAAAAATTAACTTTCACATCTAGTAGACAATGGGTTTGAATATGGATACTTTGATTCAAATACCAAAGAATACCTTTTAGTAGGCCACCCTGCAGTGCCAATCTTCAATCTATTACCAAAAATACACAAGGGCATAGACAACATGACAGGTAGACCAATTATTAGTGGGATAGGTTCTTTAAATGAACACTTATCAGAATGGTTAGATGGAATATTACAACCAATAGTATCCAAATTAAATAGCCATTTAAGAGACACAAAGCAGTTGTTGAATGAATTGAGAGATGTCAAATGGGATAAAAACTATAGTTGGCTAACTATTGATGTACAAGCATTGTACTCTTCGATACCGCACAGTATGGGTTTGAGAGCTATTGAATTTTTTATAAATAGACTAGCTAACCATGATCCAGATTTTTGTAAATATATTATTGAAGTGACCAATTATCTGTTAACACACAATTATTTTTCATTTGAGGGGGTCTTTTACTTCCAGAGATGTGGGACAGCTATGGGGGCAAAATTTGCCCCCTCCTATGCCAACCTATTTATGGGTTGGTGGGAGCTGTCCCACATCTATGGATGTCAAGACCCCCTCAAAGATAAGATAATATATTATAAACGATTCATAGATGACCTGATTTGTATCTGGAATGGTGAAGCAAACAGTGCACATAGCTTTGTATCTTTACTAAATACTAACAAGATGGGAATACAATTTACCTTTGAATGGGCCAAACATGAAATACATTTTTTAGATGTTCTATTAAGAGGAACAATGGAAGGAAGTATAGAAACAGAAGTATATGTGAAACCAATTGCAGGCAACACATTACTGCATGCAAATAGTAATCATCCTAAGAGAGTTTTTAGCTCGGTAGCTAAAGGACAATTTACCAGATTGAAAAGGAATTGCAGTACAGACGAATTATTTAATAAACATGCCCAAATTTTAACTGACAAACTAAAAGCCAGGGGCTATTCCAACAGCTTAATTACAAACACTAGGGAAGTAGTATCAAATACCAAGAGAGAGGACTTATTGAAAGACAAAACAAATGTTGGAATGCATTGCAAAGATGAAAGGGTCACATTCGTCACACAGTACAGCAATCAATATGATCAGATTTGTAAGATCATTCAGAAACATCTACCCATGCTGCAAGCAGACGATAAACTTATTAACACAGTTAAACAAGGATGCAGATTTTCCTTTAAGAGGGGCATGTCTCTAGGAAATAAGGTAGCAACAACCCGTTTAAAAACAACCAAGGTCAATAAAAGCTCGTGGCTTACAGCTACAGGTACATATCACTGTAGCAATCAGTCCTGTAAAGCTTGTGAATTTCTTCAGCCAGGAAATCAGTTTAGATGTTCAGTCACAGGTCAGACATTTAATCACAGGATATGCCTAAATTGTAGACAGTGTAATGTAGTGTACCTCCTCACATGCAATACATGTGATCTGCAATATGTAGGGCTCACTACAAGAGAACTACGTGAAAGAATCAGGGAACATGTCTCCAGCATTAAAAAGGGCACAATGACAACACCATTAGTACAGCATTTTAAAATAAACCATAATTGTGATCCAATCTCATTAAGATGGACAATCATAGAAAAAACGTATAAAGGAAAGTCATGTACAGAGAATTACCTAGCATTAAGAGAAGTGTTTTGGATCCATAAGTTAAAAACTAGGATACCACTTGGTCTAAACAGCGAATATGATCTTATTAACTTCTGGCAAAAATAAGACCAAAAACAGAACGAACCTAGCAGACCACAGTATAAATAAAAATATAAATATAATCAATAATAACTAATAACAATAACTGAAAAATCTATATGCAAGGTAATGAATAAATGTAACAAAATTATGAAAGATATAAGAATTAAAATTAAAATAAGAGATTAATAGATGAACAACTATCATTGAGGATAAAAAACTAGGGAAGTGTCCTAATTCATATAAAGGGAAAATATAATAGGTACAGGATTGAGATGTAGTTGAACTTTATGTTTATCATATTATTTTAGATGTTAGACAAGATCAAGATCGTAGTTTTACAACATCAATGGATCGTTTGTTGAAGGATTCCCACTTTTCAACAAAAGACAGAGCAGAAAACAAAGAAATTGTATAAATTTCTCGAAGTATAAATAGAACCATTAACTCGAATTTCTTCCAATTTTTGATAAAATGCTCTTAACTTAAGCATAAGCAATGTGAGTAAATATATTTTCAGGAAACTGATAAACCGAAAGAGTAAGGGAGGTTTACTATATATTAAACTGCTAACTCGAAATTTCAAGTGCTAATGAAGTCTAGGCTAAAGCTTAGACGCATCACAGATTAGAGCTCAAGGTGAGCTTTGAACACATAATATACTTTAACAAAGATATGGTATATATAGTTTCCAGCTTTACCTATGTACTTACACATGATAATGAACATGCAATATGAAGTAAAAAAATCAGACGATTGTAGAAAGTCCAGCACACCAAAAACACATGTGTATGAGTATCTTTATTTAAATATTGAAGAGCGAGAAAAAGAATAGCATACTAATATAAATTAAAACAAGCATACATGGATGTCAGTGCAGAAAATTTTATTCAAAGAAACGATCATTCACAAGTCTTCGTTATAAAAATCAAACTGAGCAATAGTATGGTAAAAGCTGTATTTGGCACAGCGATAATTGTGCAGGTCAAATCGAAAAAATAATGATACAATGTCAAGTTTAAAAAGATACATCTTATTGAAATAAAAATATGCATTAAATACACGATAAGCTGCACATGTAAGAGACATTCCAGAATGTCAATAGTTAATACCACACCTATTCATGTAGATTAGAGAGTAGAATGAGTCACGGATAAATAACCAATCAGATAGCACTCAGTTAAGTTTTTACAACCAATCAGATTTTGGTGGGGATTTTAAAGGTGTTCTATGTTAGTAAATTTCTCAAGCTATGACTACGGCTATCAACGAAACGTGGAGGCAGGAGAAATACTGATCTATCTATATTATGTGAAGAATTGAACTGTTAAAGTTTTATACATAAGCCAGTGGGCTTAATAAAGGTTAAGTTTTATATAAAGATTTATGTCTGGTGCTCCTCAATTGATCATCTGATCGCTTTGTGAATTAAACAGTGAGTGACTGAAGTTATTTCTATGTGTTTATTGCATTATTAGTCACTGTACGTCTGTGACATACAGATAATATCCCGGCACACAGCTGATATAACAATACTATTAGACATTAAACAGTGAGTCAGTGAAGTTATTTCTATGTGTTTATTGCATTATTAATCACTATACGTCTGTGACACACAGATAATATCCTGGCACACAGCTGATATAACAATACTATTAGACATTAATTAGTGAGTGAGTGAAGTTATTTCTATGTGTTTATTGCATTATTAGTCACTGTACGTTTGTGACACACAGATAATATCCCGGCACACAGCCGATATAACAATACTATTAGACATTAAATAGTGAGTGAGTGAAGTTATTTCTATGTGTTTATTGCATTATTAGTCACTGTAAGTTTGTGACACACAGATAATATCCCAGCACACAGCTGATATAACAATACTATTAGACAATAAATAGTGAGTCAGTGAAGTTACCTCTGTGTGTTTATTGCATTATTAGTCCCTGTACGTCTGTGACACACAGATAATATCCCGGCACACAGCTGATATAACAATACTATTAGACAATAAATAGTGAGTGAGTGAAGTTATATCTATGTGTTTATTGCATTATTAGTCACTGTATGTCTGTGACACACAGATAATATCCCGGCACACAGCTGATATAACAATACTATTAGACAGTAAATAGTGAGTGAAGTTATTTCTATGTGTTTATTGCATTATTAGTCACTGTACGTCTGTGACACATAGATAATATCCCGGCACACAGCTGATATAACAATACTATTAGACATTAAATAGCGAGTCAGTGAAGTTATTTCTATGTGTTTATTGCATTATTAGTCACTGTACGTCTGTGGCACACAGATAATATCCCAGCACACAGCTGATATAACAATACTATTAGACATTAAATAGTGAGTCAGTGCAGTTATTTCTATGTGTTTATTGCATTATTAGTCACTGTACGTCTGTGGCACACAGATAATATCCCGGCACACAGCTGATATAACAATACTATTAGACATTAAATAGTGAGTGAGTGAAGTTACCTCTATGTGTTTATTGCATTATTAGTCACTGTACGTCTGACACACAGATAATATCCCGGCAGACAGCTGATATAACAATACTATTAGACAGTAAATAGTGAGTGAGTGAAGTTATTTCTGTGTGTTTATTGCATTATTAGTCACTGTACGTCTGTGACACACAGATAATATCCTGGCACACAGCTGATATAACAATACTATTAGACATTAAATAGTGAGTCAGTGACGTTACCTCTATGTGTTTATTGCATTATTAGTCACTGTACGTCTGTGACACACAGATAATATCCCGGCACACAGCTGATATAACAATACTATTAGACAGTAAATAGTGAGTGAGTGAAGTTATTTCTGTGTGTTTATTGCATTATTAGTCACTGTACGTCTGTGACACACAGATAATATCCCGGCACACAGCTGATATAACAATACTATTAGACAATAAATAGTGCGTGAGTGCAGTTACCTCTATGTGTTTATTGCATTATTAGTCACTGTACGTCTGTGACACACAGATAATATCCCAGCACACAGCTGATATAACAATACTATTAGACATTAAATAGTGGGTCAATGAAGTTACCTCTATGTGTTTATTACATTATTAGTCACTGTACGTCTGTGACACACAGATAATATCCCGGCACACAGCTGATATAACAATACTATTAGACAATAAATAGTGAGTGAGGGAAGTTATAGCTATGTGTTTATTGCATTATTAGTCACTGTACGTCTGTGACACACAGATAATATCCCGACACACAGCTGATATAACAATACTATTAGACAATAAATAGTGCGTGAGTGAAGTTACCTCTATGTGTTTATTGCATTATTAGTCACTGTACGTCTGTGACACACAGATATTATCCCGGCACACAGCTGATATAACAATACTATTATACATTAAATAGTGAGTGAGTGAAGTTATTTCTATGTGTTTATTGCATTATTAGTCACTGTACGTCTGTGACACACAGATAATATCCCAGCACACAGCTGATATAACAATACTATTAGACAATGAAAGTATACGGTAAAGTTGTTTTCCTAGGAATAATTAGTCAGTTTATATTACAGTCTCAAGGTGTTTACTGTCCCTTTAGTCAGATCTAGCTTTGTGCTATCTTGTTTTGAATCCTTGCCTAATGAAAATAACATTGTGACAAATCTAACAAAAACAGAATTTATGCTTACCTGATAAATTACTTTCTCTTGCGGTGTATCCAGTCCACGGATTCATCCTTACTTGTGGGATATTCTCATTCCCTACAGGAAGTGGCAAAGAGAGCACACAGCAGAGCTGTCCATATAGCTCCCCCTCTGGCTCTGCCCCCTAGTCATTCGACCGATGGTTAGGAGAAAAAGGAGAAACCATAGGGTGCATTGGTGACTGTAGTTTAAACAAGAAATTTTAACCTAACTTAATTGCCAGGGCAGGCCATGGACTGGATACACCGCAAGAGAAAGTAATTTATCAGGTAAGCATAAATTCTGTTTTCTCTTGCAAGGTGTATCCAGTCCACGGATTCATCCTTACTTGTGGGATACAAATACCAAAGCTTTAGGACACGGATGAAGGGAGGGAACAAGACAGGTAACCTAAACGGAAGGCACCACTGCTTGCAAAACCTTTCTTCCAAAAATAGCCTCCAAAGAAGCAAAAGTATCGAATTTGTAAAATTTGGCAAAAGTATGCAGTGAAAACCAAGTCGCTGCCTTACAAATCTGTTCAACAGAAGCCTCATTCTTGAAAGCCCAAGTGGAAGCCACAGCTCTGGTGGAATGAGCTGTAATTCGTTCAGGAGGCTGCTGCCCAGCAGTCTTATAAGCCAATCAGATGATGCTTTTCAACCAGAAGGAGAGGTAGCAGTCGCTTTCTGCCCTCTCCTCTTATCGGAATAGACAACAAACAAGGATGATGTTTGTCTGAAATCCTTAGTTGCTTGTAAATAGAATTTCAAAGCACGAACCACATCAAGATTGTGTAAAAGCCGTTCCTTCTTAGAAGCTGGATTAGGACACAGGGAAGGAACAATGATTTCCTGGTTAATGTTCGTATTAGAAACCACTTTAGGAAGAAAACCAGGTTTGGTACGCAAAACTACCTTATCTGCATGGAACACCAGATAGGGTGAATTACACTGCAAAGCAGACAATTCTGAAACTCTTCGAGCAGAAGATATAGCTACCAAAAACAAAACTTTCCAAGATAATAACTTATTATCTATGGAATGTAAAGGTTCAAACGGAACCCCTTGAAGAACTGAAAGAACTAAATTTAGACTCCAAGGAGGAGCCACAGGTCTATAGACAGGCTTGATTCTGACTAAAGCCTGTACAAACGCTTGAACATCTGGTACTTCTGCCAGACGCTTGTGTAAAAGGATAGACAGAGCGGATATCTGTCCCTTTAAGGAACTAGCTGACAAACCTTTCTCCAATCCTTCTTGGAGAAAAGACTATATGCTTGGAATCCTAATCTTACTACACGAGTAACCCTTGGATTCACACCAAAAGAGATATTTCCGCCATATCTTATGGTAAATTTTCCTGGTGACAGGCTTTCTAGCTTGGATCAGAGTATCTATGACTGATTCAGAGAACCCACGCTTGGATAGAATTATGCGTTCAATCTCCAAGCAGCTGTAGAAACTAGATTTGGATGCTTGAATGGACCCTGTATTAGAAGATCCTGCCTCATTGGCAGTGTCCATGGTGGGACAGATGACATGTCCACTAGGTCTGCATACCAAGTCCTGCGTGGCTACGCAGGCGCTATCAAAATTGCAGAGGCCTTCTCCTGTTTGATTCTGGCTACCAGCCGAGAGAGAATGGGAAAAGGTGGAAAGACATAAGCCAGATTGAAGGACCAAGGCGCTACTAGAGCATCTATCAAAGCCGCATTGGGGTCCCTGGACCTGGATCCGTAAAGAGGAAGTTTGGTGTTCTGACGGGACGCCATCAGATCCAACTCTGGAATGCCCCATAGCTGGGTCAGCTGAGCAAAAACCTCCGGGTGGAGTTCCCACTACCCCGGGTGAAAAGTCTGACGACTTAGGAAATCCGCTTCCTAGTTGTCTACTTTTGGGATGTGAATTGCAGATAGATGGCAAGAGTGATGCTCCGCCCACCTGATTATTTTGGTTACTTCCTTCATCACTAAGGAACTCTTTGTTCCTCCCTGATGATTGATGTATGCTACAGTCGTGATGTTGTCCGACTGAAATCTGATAAATTTGGCCGCCGCTAGCTGAGGCCATGCCTGGAGTGTGTTGAATATCGCTCTCAGTTCCAAAATATTTATCGGGAGAAGAGACTCTTCCTGAGACCATAGGCCCTGAGCTTTCAGGGAGCCCCAGATCGCGCCCCAGCCTAACAGACTGGCGTCGGTCGTTACAATGATCTGGTTTTCTGGTCCAGTTGGATTTGAGGAGACAAATCTGCATAATCCCCATTCCACTGTTTGAGCATGCACAATTGCAGTGGCCTGAGATGAATTTGAGGCAAAAGGGACAACGTCCATTGCTGCTACCATTAATCCGATTACCTCCATGCACTGAGCTACAGATGGCCGAGGAATGGAATGAAGAGCTCAGCAAGTACTTAAAAGCTTTAACCTTCTGACCTCCGTCAGAAATATTTTCATTTCTACCGAGTCTATTAATGTTCCCAGGAAGGGAACCCTTGTGAGCGGGGACAGAGAACTTTTTTCGGTGTTCACCTTCCACCCGTCAGACCTTAGAAAGGCCAGAACAATCTCCGTATGAGCCTTGGCTCTGGGAAAAGACGACGCCTGTATTAAGATGTCGTCCAGATAAGGTGCTACTGCAATGCCCCACGGTCTTAGTACCGCTAGAAGGGACCCTAGCACTTTTGTGAAAATTCTGGGAGCGGTGGCCAACCCGAAGGGAAGGGCCACGGACTGGTAATGCTTGTCCAGAAAAGCGAACCTTAGGAACTGATGGTGATCTTTGTGGATAGGAATATGAAGGTACGCATCCTTTAGATCCACGGTAGTCATATATTGACCTTCCTGGATCATCGGTAAGATTGTCCGAATGGTCTCCATTTTGAATGATGGAACTCTGAGGAATTTGTTTAGAATTTTTAGATCCAGGATTGGCCTGAAAGTCCATTCCTTTTTGGGAACCACAAACAGGTTTGAGTAAAAACCCAGTCCTTGTTCTGTAATTGGAACTGGATATATCACTCCCATCATGAGTAGATCTTCTACACAGCGTAAGAATGCCTTTTTCTTTGTCTGGTCTGTAGACAGACGAGAAATGTGGAACCTTCCCCTTGGAGGAGAGTCCTTGAATTCTAGAAGATATCCCTGAGCAACGATCTCTAATGCCCAGGGATCGGGAACATCTCTTGCCCAAGCCTGAGCAAAGAGAGAGAGTCTGCCCCCTACCAGATCCGGTCCCGGATCAGGGGCTACCCCATCATGCTGTCTTAGTAGCAGCCGCAGGCTTTTTGGCCTGTTTACCCTTGTTCCAGCCCTGCAAAGGTTTCCAGGTTGCCTTGGGCTGTGAAGCGTTACCCTCTTGCTTTGCGGTTGCAGAGGTTGAAGCAGGATCGCTCCTGAAATTGCAAAAGGAAAGAAAATTAGCCTTGTTTTTAGCCTTAAAAGGCCTATCTTGCAGGAGGGCATGGCCCTTTCCCCCAGTGATATCCGAAATAATCTCTTTCAACTCGGGCCCGAAAAGGGTCTTTCCCTTGAAAGGAATATTTAGTCATTTTGTTTTGGACGACACGTCGGCCGACCATGACTTAAGCCAAAGCGCTCTGCGCGCCATGATGGCAAAACCAGAATTTTTCGCTGCTAACTTAGCTAATTGCAAAGCGGCATCTGTGATAAAAGAATTAGCCAGTTTTAGAGCATTAATTCTATCCATGACTTCGTCATATGAAGTCTCCCTTTGGAGCGACTCCTCCAGCGCCTCAAACCAAAAAGCTGCTGCAGTAGTTACAGGAATAATGCAGGCAATAGGTTGGAGAAGGAAACCTTGTTGAACAAATATTTTCTTTAGTAAACCTTCTAATTTTTTATCCATAGGATCTTTGAAAGCACAACTGTCTTCAATTGGTATGGTTGTGCGCTTGGCTAGTGTTGAAACTGCCCCCTCTACCTTAGAGACCGTCTGCCACGCATCCCGCCTGGGATCAGTTATGGGGAACATTTTCTTAAAGATAGGGGGGGGGGAACAAAAGGTACACCTGGTCTCTCCCACTCCCTAGCAACAATGTCTGCCACCCTCTTAGGGATCGGAAATGCATCAGTGTATACAGGGACTTCTAGATATTTGTCCATTTTACACAATTTCTCTGGGACCACCATAGGGTCACAATCATACAGAGTTGATAAGACCTCCCTAAGCAGTACACGGAGGTGTTCCAATTTAAATTTAAACGCTAGTGAATCTGATTCTGCCCGCTGAGAAACTTTTCCTGAGTCAGAAATTTCTCCCTCAGACATAACATCCCTCGCCCCTACTTCAGAGTGTTGTGAGGGTACATCAGATAAACCTCCCAAAGCTTCCGACTGCTTCTCATCTGTTCTCAAAACAGAGCTATCGCGCTTTTTAGGGAAAACTGGCAGTTTGGATAGAAAGGCTGCAAGGGAATTATCCATGACTGCCGCCAGTTGTTGCAATGTAATAGGTGCCAATGCACCAGAGGTACTAGGTATCGCTTGAGCGGGCGTAACTGGAGATGACACATGGAGAGAGGAAGGCTGACTATCCTCATTACCTTCAGTCAAAGAATCATCTAGGGCTATATTTTTAAGTGACACGATATGATCTTTAAAGTGTATAGACACATTAGTGCACTTGGGACACATTTTGAGTGGGGGTTCCACCATGGCTTCTGAATACATAGAGCAAGGCTTTTCCTTAGTGTCAGACATGTTTAACAGATTAGTATTATACACAAGCAGGCTTGGAAAAACACTTAATCAAGTAAAAAATACAATTTGCAATAAATGGTACTGTGCCTTTAAGAAATAAAAGCGCACACAATTTTACAAAAACGATATGATTGCACAGCAAGTTTCAGCCTGATTAACCCTTTAATGCCCAAACCGGAGCCGCCTAAAGCAAACAAACGGTTAATAAACTACAGCACTTTGCCACAGCAGCCTGCTGTGGCCCTACCTTCCCTTAAGGATTGGATTTGAGAAAATCAAGCCTCCTGAAGTCCTCAATTAGTCTCTGGACCCATGTGAAGCAGCATGCAAGGAAATCTGTCAGAATAAACTGAGCAACTGAGGCTCGAAATTAGGCCCCTCCCACTCCACTCCGGAGCTGTGGGGCCTTCAGAACCCAATTTAGGTGACTAAAAATAATGCCATGTGGAATAAAACCCCAAATAAACACACCAAAAGTGCTTTAAAAGTGTCAATAAAGAGTATTTTGTTAAATAAAATAATCGATTGCCCTGCAAAAATGATAACCAGTCTATTGAGCCCTCTTAAATAAGCCTCTAGTTCTATACTAAGTCTCAGAACATGGCTTACCCTTCCCACATGGGGAATCTTGTCAGTCTTCTAGCATTATCTTGACTAGAAAAAAGATGACTGAAACATACCTCAAAGCAGTTAAGCCTGCAAACTGTTCCCCCCAACTGAAGTTTTCTGGTACTCCTCAGTCCTGAGTGGGAACAGCAATGGATTTTAGTTACAACATGCTAAAATAATTTTCCTCTCAGCAGAATTCTTCATCACATTTCTGCCAGAGAGTAAATAGCACAAACCGTTACTATTTAAAAATAACAAATTTTTGATTGAAGATATAAACTACAAATCTAACACCACATTCACTTTACCCTCCCGTGGAGATGCCCTATCTGTTAGAGCGGCAAAGAGAATGACTGGGAGGCTGAGCCAGAGGGGGAGCTATATGGACAGCTCTGCTGTGTGCTCTCTTTGCCACTTCCTGTAGGGAATGAGAATATCCCACAAGTAAGGATGAATCCATGGACTGGATACACCTTGCAAGAGAAATATAGATTATTTAGAATACAATTTGTATTAATTATCTCTGCTATTAATTAAAGGGATATAAAGGTGCAATCATTTTTAATATGTTAGATCAGTTTATTATTGTACTACTGATTGTATATAACTATGCATTTAAAGGGACAGTCTACACCTTGGTCATATTAAAGTCTTACCTTAGATTAAGCTGCAAATAGCCTCCTGCACCTTTTCTATATCATACAGCAGGAAAAGTAAAATGAATATTGTTTCTGGCCACTTTGAAATGGCTGCCAAGCTCAGCCCACTGATGACATCATGATCTGGGTTGCATATGGCATCCAATCATGAAAGGTTCACTAGTTGTATTGAACAGACTGTCATTGCTATTCAGCAGATTGCCTAGATGCAGCCCAGATCATGATGTCATCAGTGGGATGAGCTTGGCAGCCATTTCAAAGTGGCAAGAGACAATATTCATTTTAAAATAACCTTTTTACTGTTCCTGCTGCATGATATAGAAAAGGTGCAGGAGGCTATTTGCAGTTTAATCTGTCCCTTTAACTCATGCAAAGTCAGCTATAGAGCAGCAATTAACTACTGGGAGCTAGCTGAGCATATCTGGTAGAGCCAATGACAAGAGGCACAGGTGTGTAGCCACCAGTCAGTTCCCAGTAGTACATACGTTTGATAACAGAAGTGAAATTAAAAGTGTCATAAAATGACACATTCTATCTGAATCATGAAAGTGTAATTTCCTATCCCTTTAAGCAACAGAAAATGTCTGTGTATAAAGTCTTGCTGGTGATTAATAATCTGGGTTGGTGTAGGTCGGGGGTTAATTTGATATTGTTTTATGTACTGTTAAAGGGACAGTAAAGTCAATAATAATCTTAAATGGATTGGATAGAACATGACATTTCAAACAACTTTCCAATTTTTTAATTATATTATTATTTGAGCTTAGTTCTCTTAGTATCCTTTGTTAAAGAGTAATTCTAGGTGAACTCAGGAGCGTTCACGTATCTTCAGACAGCAGAGGTTGCAAGAACATTCATAGCAATGTTATACACAGCTACAAACACTGCTGCACAGAGTACTAAATACATGTGCACGCCCCTAAGCTCATATAATATCAGTCTCCTAGGTTTACTCTATAGCAAAGGATACCAAAAGAACAAAGCAAATTAAATATTAGTAAATTGGAAAGTTGGGTAAAATTGCTGCTCTATCTGAGTTATCAGCGTTTAACTTTCACTGTCAGGTTTGCCTTCTGTCTATGATGATGTTTTCCTAATTATTCTGTGATATTGTGTTTTTAATTAGACAAAACACAAAATACTGGTCTGGATTCCAATTACTTTTTATTTGCATGAAAAAACATTGTATATCATTATATAGTAAACAGCAGCATTACATGAGATATGCACACAATGGTATAAAACACAATTTATGTAAGAACTTACCTGATAAATTCATTTCTTTCATATTAGCAAGAGTCCATGAGCTAGTGACGTATGGGATATACAATCCTACCAGGAGGGGCAAAGTTTCCCAAACC
Source organism: Bombina bombina (assembly GCF_027579735.1). NCBI lineage: Eukaryota > Metazoa > Chordata > Amphibia > Anura > Bombinatoridae > Bombina > Bombina bombina. Next base: position 39,727,538 of record NC_069503.1, read on the forward strand.
TCAAAATGCCTATAAAAACGCCCCCCCACCACACCCACAATTCAGTTTAACGAATAGCCAAGAAGTGGGGTGATAAGAAAGGAGCGAAAGCATCAAAAATAAGGAATTGGAATAATTGTGCTTTATACAAAAAAATCATAACCACCACAAAAAGGGTGGGCCTCATGGACTCTTGCTAATATGAAAGAAATTAATTTATCAGGTAAGTTCTTACATAAATTATGTTTTCTTTCATGTAATTAGCAAGAGTCCATGAGCTAGTGACGTATGGGATAGCAGATACCCAAGATGTGGAACTTCCATGCAAGAGTCACTAGAGAGGGAGGGATAAAATAAAGACAGCCAATTCCGCTTAAAAATTAATCCACTACCCAAATCAAAAGTTCAATTTTTATAATGAAAAAAACTGAAGTTATAAGCAGAAGAATCAAACTGAAACAGCTGCCTGAAGTACTATTCTACCAAAAACTGCTTCTGAAGAAGAGAAAACATCAAAATAGTAGAATTTAGTAAAAGAATGCAAAGAAGACCAAGTCGTTGGTTTGCAAATCTGATCAACAGAAGCTTCATTCTTAAAAGTCCAGGAAGTAGAAACTGACCTAGTAGAATGATCCGTAATCCTCTGAGGCGGGGATTAACCTGACTCCAAATAAGCAAGATTAATCAAAAAGCTTTAACCAGAGGGGGCGGAGCTTGCCAGCAAAGGGAACAGACGTGTGTACTAGGAGCTCCTCAGCTTAAACTGTTTAACAATGAGGAAAATGCTATTTTCGTAAATTCCACAGCTCAACCGACTCTAGAGACTGGAGATCACTATAATGTATAATCCTTTAAGAAATGAAAGTCTACTTTCTGCTGATTTCGATGTTTTTGCAACAACCCTAATGGAGTAGACTTGAAATGGCTGACAAGTCTGCTTCGGGGCTTCTTCCCTATAATAACCACTACAGAGGTATGGAGGCTGCACTGCATGGGTTTGAGAGCCATGTCTGTAGGCTTTTGGAGAGCCACTACTCGGAGCTGAGCTTGTTACTAACACAACTACGCAATGATGTCGCTATTGTATATGACACCCAAGATGGCGTTATGGGGCCTGGATTTAATGTCGACGGTCTGGATACCTTAACAATCCCTGCTAGTCCTCAAAGTCAGCTCCCTACACTCAATGGGACAAAGCCAACAGTAAACTCAGGGCATCATGAGAAGGGACATCTAGAAGAACCGGTAGCGATAACTCGCTCACAGCCCCTCTACATGGCGGAGAAAAATGTGCCTTTGATAGAGGTGGACACCCAGGCAGGAGAGAGCATGCTTCCCCACAACCTGAAACACGGAGGACAGTCTCTCTTTGCCATCTATTGGAGCATCGGGTCAGGTTTCATAGAGCTGGGACCTACCGCAGCTGTTCCGGCATGGAGCGTCATCACATGTTCATACAAGTTGCAGAAAATACAGATCCCGGTACCGATGGGAATTAGAAACGGAGTGGGGTAAACTTATAATAACTGCCCCACACTGTAAGTGCCTAACTCTCGCTGGTCTGAGGTAGGACTTATCACAGACACGTAGTTGCTTAGGTGGCTTGTGCCCAACACGTATGGGTAACCTTTTATTTTTTATTACTTTTTTTTCAATTGATATCACTCAGACCATGAGCTTTCAGACTCTAGATGTGCGTATTAGGATGCTTTACCTGGTTCTATACTACTGTCAGGGCGATCACTCCCTGCAATGTGTGACATCCAGACACTGATGGGTAAACTTAGCATCGGCAAGAGAGGATATACTACGCAGTGCCTTGTGCTCCCAATAATGGGAGTAGGTTAAAAGACTTAGCCGTTACCCCAACATCACACTGGACACTAATTATGCTTATTGTTAGCCGTTACTTGTTTTAGTATGTTCTGATTTATGTTTAAGTTCTTGGCTTGTTAGTTACTGGTGAGTAACCCTAGATGCCTTTCAATATATTTACTAGAATTCTGATTTTACCGGGTTAGGCCACCAGCTAATGTTCCTGAAACTATCCCTATAGCATATCTATCACTGAGACCTTAGGAGCTGAAACCTGGGATGTGATCAGCAGGCAATTCAGAGCTCCCAAAATAGCTACCCACCCTGCATAAAGTATGTATTAGTGGATGGTCTGTATTTATATAATGTTAACTTTAGTGCTAGGAGGGCCTTCCTGGTAGGCGCTCACATCCCTATATACTCTATGTATACTTCAGAGTACATGACTAGGTGTATCCATCAGTGATGGTTCACATCTAGATGGAACCTGGCCATTCTTAGCTCCCCTCCTATAAGTTAGAGGCTCTCATTAATAGTCTACCCTTATCTATCTCTGTCATCTAACAATACCATTTAACTATGTACATCATGTAGTAGAGGGACATATAAATTGGTTATTAATGTTAATGCCTGTGATATGCCTGTTAACCGGAGCCTATATACCTTTGAGCTTGACCTCTTAACTTAATAATACAGCTCTCCCTCATACGATGCAGTTACATATTGTAGAACATACAAACTGTACTTCAACCTATTGCAGCCTATTACTCCAGCTAGAATTTCTGTCATTATCACCTGCCTTTTGTTATATGTTGCATTTAGCCTTTGTCTAATATTTCTTCTTAATCGAGTATGCTCACCCTAGTTATGTGCTTCTCTTTACCTGAGCTCAAAGACCTGCTTAGAATTGCCCAATTCCCATCCCTATCCACAGCTATTCCTACCTAGCTAAACTACTCCTCTGACAACATCCAGATGTTTTATTATAGGGTACATCTCACAGTCCCAAACCTCATTTACCTCAACTTAGTTATCAATATGCTACCACAGACCTGTTATCACAGTCCTAAGTGCGATCTGTTATTTGCATCATTGTTATGCATTGTGTTATGTGAAGACTTATGTAAGTTTTATTTCTTGTTTTATAGTTATGTCTTCCCTTTCATGCAAATGCTCTGAAGGTATATATCACAGATGTTGAGGTGTTTATATTTCACTAAGCAAACTTCTATATCTATCGAATTCAACATAGGGGGCAGTCATATCATATGATCTAAATTGTTATTAGTGTAAATTATCTGCTCTTACTGAGCTCCTCTCTTCCCTTTCCCGCCGGTACCTGCTGCCTGCGGGTCATACCCCCACTCCTTTCTCCCACATCGCCTATAGCTGGCAATCCCCCAGGAGAGGAGCTCACTCAGAGGTCATTTATATGTCGTATAATATAGGTCTGAACTCCCAGTACGTTTACAAATTTGATATTCTAACTGGCTCCACCCTCCACCCCTTTTACTCTATTTTGAGCGGCTCTTGCCCGCTGCATCCCCCTCCCCCATAAAACTATAGAGCTCCCTCCTCCCTGGCCCTAACCTTTTTTTTTGAATAGTTATCTTAATCTTCTTCTCATATAGCTAGGGGGGGACCTTTCTTTGTTATATTCCATTTACAGTATTCTATAATGAAAATGAAGTCTATTTATGAGACAGCCCACACTTTATAGTAACGCTTGGGATTTTTGTATACATTGCATTGCTAATTACATAAAGTTTACATTGTTCTGTATATGTTCTGGGGCTTACCCTATATTTGTATTTGTCTATGACTTCAATAAAAATTATTAAAAAAAAAAAAAAAAAAGCTTTAACCAAGATGCCAAAGAAATGGCAGAAGCCTTCTGACCTTTCCTAAAACCAGAAAAGATAACAAATAGACTAGAAGTCTTTCTGAAATCTGAGTAGCTTCAACATAATTTCAAAACTCTTACCACATCCAAAGAATGTAAGAATCTCTCGAAAGAATCCTTAGTATTAGGACACAAGGAAGGGACAATAATTCCTCTACTAATGTTGTTAAAATTCAGAACTTTAGGTAAAAATTGAAAAGAAGACAGCTAAACCACCTTATCCTGATGAAAAATCAGAAAAAGGAGACTCACAAGAAAGAGCAGATAATTCAAAAACTGTTCTAGCTGAAGAGATGTCTAAAGGAACAATACTTTCCATGAAAGTCATTTAAATGTCCAAAGAAAGCATATGCTCAAACAGAAGAGCCTGTAAAGCCCTCAGAACGAAATTAAGACTCCAAGGAGGAAAAATTGGCTTAAATGACAGACTTGATACGAACCAAAGCCTGAACAAAACAATGAATAACAGAAAGATTAGCAAATCTTCTATGAGAACAGCACAGAAAAAGCAGAGATTTGTCCTTGCAAGGAACTTGCAGACAAAAACCCTTATCTAAACCATCCTGAAGAAAACTATAAAATCCTAGGAATTCTAAAAGAATGCCAAGAGAATTTATGAAAAGAGCATCAAGAGATGTAAATCTTTCAAACTCGATAATAAATCTTACTAGACACAGATTTACAAGCCTGCAACATAGTATTAATCACTGAGTCAAAGAACTTCTATGACTAAGTACAAAGCGTTAAAACTCCATACCATCAAATTAATAATTTGAGTTCCTGATGGAAAAAATGAATGTTAAGATATAAGGTCTGGCCTTAATGGAAGTGACCAAGATTGGCAACTGGACATCCGAACAAGAACCATATACCAAAACCTGTGTGGCCATGCTGGAGCCACCAGCAACACAAAAGATTGCTCCCTGATGATTTTGAAAATCACTCTAAAAAGAAGAACCAGAGGCGAAAAAATATAGGCAGATTAAAAACTCCAAGAAAGTGTCAATGCATACACTGCTTCCGCCAGAGGATCCCCGGACCTGAATAGGCCCCTGGGAAGTTCCTCGTTCAGATGAGATGCCATCAGATCTGTTTCTGGAAGCCCACACATCTGAACAATTTGAAAAAACACATCTGGGTAAAGAGACCATTCTCCCGAATGTAAAGCTTGATTGACAGAGATAATCCGTTTCCCAATTGTCTATACCTGGGAAATGGACTGCAGAAATTAGACAGGAGCTAGATTTAGTCAAGCAAGTATCTGAGATACTTCTTTCACAGCCTAAGGACTGAGAGTCCCACCCTGATGATTGACATACGCCACAGTTGTGACATTGTCTGTCTGAAAAACAATAAACGTCTCTTTCTTCAAAAAGAAGCCAAAACTGTATATTCCAAAATATCGATTGGTAATCTCGCCTCCTGAGATTTCCAAACCCCTTGTGCTGACAGAGATCCCCAGACAGCCTTCCAACCTAAAAGACTTGCATCTGAAGTGATCATGGTCCAGGTTGAATGAACCGAAGAGACCCGTAGAATTATATGATGGTGATCTAACCACCAAATCAAAGATAGTTGAACATTGGGATTCAAGGATATAAAAAGTGATATCCTAGAATCCCTGCACCATTAATTCAGTATAAAAAACTGGAAAGGTTTCTTATGAAAATGAGCAAAGGGAATTGAATCCAATGCTGCAGCCATAATACCAAAAACTTCCATGCATATAGCAACTGAAGGAAATAATAGAGACTGAAGGTTCCGACAAACGGAACCCAATAAAATTGTCACTTGTCTGCTAGAGACAAAGACATTGACACAATCTATCTGGAAACCTAAAAAAAAAAAAAAAGGTGACCCTTGTCTGAGGAATCAAAGAGCTTTTGATAAAAAAATCCTCTAACTATGTCTTGAAGAAACAACAAAAGTTGAATCGTATGAGATTCCGCAGAACAAAAAGACTGAGCCAGTACCACGAGACCGTCCAAATAAGGAAACAGTGAGAACCTTGAAAAGATTCTTAGAGCTGTCGCTAGACCAGAAGGAAAAGCAACAAATTGGTAATGCTTGTCAAAAAAAGAGAATCTCAGAAAATGAAAATAATCTGAATGAAAACAGAAAATGAAGATATGCATCTATTGTATCTATTGTGAACAAATAATGCCATTACTGACCAAAAAGGCAGAATAGACCATATAAACTCCATTCTAAAAGATGGTATACTTATATGACAATTCAAAAAGATTTTCTATCTTTGAAATAATGAATAGTTTTGAATAAAAACCACAAATCCTGTTCCTAAAAATGAACTGGTATAAATACCCCAGAAAACTCCAGGTCTGAGCAGCGCCTTGAGCCCCAACGGGTGACCAGCCGCGCTTCACAAGTACCCAATACATATAGGACTGAAACACACTTCAGGAAACTGTGAGCCTTACTGGAATAGCTGGAATATGTTAGAGAGAGAAAAAATACTTCTCACAGACGGTTTTACTCTGAATCCTATTCTGTATCCAAATCTAAGAAGTTTGGACCGAATTGAACCAAACAAATTTATTAAAAAAGTCTTAACCTGCCCCTTACCAGCTAAGCTGGAATAAGAACTGCACCTAAATGCAAATTTGGGGAGCTGACTTAGATTTTTAAAATGGCTTAAATTGAATGAAGAAAACTTAAAATTATAAACATGTTACTTGGGAAAGAATTTAGAATTCTGTTCCTTAGTAAGAAAAAAAGCTTAATATTTAGCCTTAGAACTCAATCTTGCAGCCCAGAGTAACAGTTGAAGAATTGAATCCAATTGTGAACCAAATAATTGATTACCTTGGAAAAAAAGAAATATGGAATTTAGAAATCAAATTAGCATTCCAAGATTGAAATCATAAAGTTCTTCTAGCTAAAATAGCTAAAGACATAGATTAAACCTCATTTGCGAAAATATCAAAAAAATGACGACACAAATGAAATTATTAGCATGTTGATCAACTTAACAAATCATAATCTGATACTTGTTGCACTAAAGTATCCAACCAGAAAGCTGAAGCAGTTGTAACATCAGCCAAATAAATTACAGGTCTAAGAAAAGTACCTGAAAATAAATAATTTTCCTTAAATAAGATACAAGTTTCCCAAGGAAAAAAATAAATACTATCTGCTATAGAAATAGTAGTATGTTAGCAAGAGTAGAGATAGTCCCATTAACTTGGGGGATCTTCCTCAAAACTTAAAACTAACTGCCGGCAAAGGATACAATTAAAAACCTTAAAGAAGGAATAAAAGAAATTCCCGGCCTATTCCATTCCCTAGTATCAGGAACTGGAAAAAAACCTCTGAAGAAAACACAGAAGGTTAATAAACAGAATTTAAATGTTAGCTAGTCTTAATCAAAAGAACTAGTTTCTGATACAGGAAAGCTGCACTTTGTCAGAGCTCCTCTGTAAACTCTGCTAAAAACCTTATTAAAACCTCAAATCAGCCTATATCAACTGAGGTAAACAACAGATCACTCTAGCAGGACAAGGAATCAATCGATCTGGGACCAAAATTGGGCTTTTACAGCAAAAACGAAACCATCCAGTTCAGACTTCCAGGGCCCATTCAGGAAAGTCCCCGGCTGCGGCCTACACTGGATCCAGAGGTAGGAGTTAAACAACACAAAATAACCTCATTAGCTTGGGGAAAATAGAGAAACATACCCCAGATACTAAACTACCTAAAATAAAAGGGTTTGTTACATGCTACAAGTGGAAATAGCTTAACCCTGAGGAGAAAGGGAGGTGGGAAAATCGCCATTTTTAGTAACATTCTGCAAAGTTTATTGGCCCCTCTGCACCCCACAACTGTGTCCTTTTAAGAAGTACCAAGACCCCCAACCCTAGTCAGGAAAGTCAGAGAGACACTGAAGGGACAAAGGTTGGGAAAGCTTATAAAGGACACTTGATTATAAATATCTCCCTTTATTTAAACAGAAAGGGTTTTATTTTTACAGTAAAGAATACACATCAATACAGAGTTGGGATTTCACTCCTGAACATTATACTGCAGCATAAAATAGCACCTTGCACTGCATATGAGTAGTATGGGCTAACTAAAGAAGCAGCTGCACAGTGACAGAGCTACATGCAACATAATCTCACATCTTAATGATTTCTTAATACATCCATGCTAAATATAAGCTAACAAAGCATCCTTAGAGGACGTCATACAGTAGCTGACAACTTTGCATTGCCTGTACATAACAGCCAGAGCCGCAAACATACCATTGCAACATGAAAAACAAATCACAAATGGTCAAAGATTGTCTATCACGAGCACAATTAAAGCAAAGAAATCTGGAAAATTCTCTAACACCAACAATAAGCAATTCACCCTCATCACAATCAGACATGACGGAACCAGCCCCCCGTCAGTGCCTGCAAATAAAGAGTTACTAAGTCAAATAAAGGTGCTATTTCAGGAAGAATTGAAAACAGCCATATCTGAACTTAGACAAGACATACGTGAAATTGGAGGGTGTACAGCGGAGCTGGAGGAGAAACTTGATGAAGTAGTTGTTGAAATACCACAAATACACAATGCCATTCAGGAGCAGTCATCACATATCAAAAGGCTGGAAGATCAAATAGAAGACCTTGAAAACAGGTCGAGAAGGTCGAATCTCAGGATCCGAAACCTCCCAGAAACCTACACTAATCTTCCAGACACAGTCACGAAGATATTCCGGCAACTTTTACCAGAAATGGACACCGCCATGCTACTCATGGATAGAGTGCATAGGGCTCTCTCCAGACCACCACAGCCCTCCATGGCCAGATACATTATCTTAAAAATGCATTACTTCCATATCAAAGATCAAATACTTACGGCAGCCAGGAATGCACAAACACTCTCGTATGAAGGACACACTTTGCAAATCTTTCCAGATTTAGCTCCGATCACCCTACGCAGAAGGCGAGAGCTCAAGCCTATTTTATCCATATTAAATAACATGCAAATAAGATATAGATGGAACTTTCCGTTCAAACTATCATTTACCTATCAAAACAACCCCTACTCCTGTACGACAGTTGAAGAGGGACAGGAAATTCTTAGGAAGCTACATCTTCTAACAGACATACAAAGCAAGGATCAGCCACCTAAACCTCAGAGACAATCCTTTCAAAGGGAATGGACACCTGCAAGGAAACAGAAAAAAACCCGAAAAGGGCTCAAAAACTCAAAGACCCCAAGCAGGACTGATCAGAGTTCAGAATCCGAGGACGAAGAAACATGAACTTACAAACAAACTCTTCAGGCCTGTTATCTATCGCTGTTTAACTACCTGAATAGGCAATCCATTGTTCTGTAAAGGTATTATGGTTACTTAAAAAATGCATATTAATTTTTAGTACCTATTCCAATAACAAAAAAAAGGTAAGGTTGTGAGTTGGATAGATCAGCATTTTACTGACCCTACATAATATTTCTGGACATTACACTCTTGTCTAAACCGTTGAGACGTTCCTCATAATTCATACCCTATCCCTTTCAAACCCACACCCATATCCTTGTTTACCCAGCACCCACCCACCCCCTACTAGATTAACCACTTATCTTTCCCTCCCTTCCTTCCCTCCCCATGCCCCCCCAGTTATAGCATGGTTCTCATATTCTAAACATTAAGATACATGTTGATTTTTTTTTTTTTGCACTATTGTGAAAATGAATAATGTCACTGTTTAATTGCTCTACTCATTTGACTTGAAATGTTCATGTTTGTTATGTTTGTTATAATTATAATGTTCTTAATAGTTGACGACTCATTGTACATTACAATGCACACTTTATCACAGATAGCATCACTCCTAAAGTTCACAAGGAAAGCTAGAAAACTTATCATACAAGCTCCTACCACCATAGGCAATTCTCTACTTCTAACCTATCACATAAGATATATCAAACAAAAGTTTTCATCTCCACTATTGATATCTGCAGTACTCCGCATGAATACAAAAATTAGACGAGCCAACAGAAATATATATATCAGCACATACACAACTCCTACCCAAATATGGCTCCAATCACGGTAATCACACACAACGTTAGAGGTTTGCACTCTAACGTCAAACGAAAAAAGGCACTTCAGGAATATAAAAATCTGCAAGCACATATAGTGTTACTACAAGAAACACATTTCACAAAAGCAAGCACACCCAAATACTGGGATAAAGCATATTCACAACAATACCATACAACTACACATAAGAAGCATAGAGGAGTGTCAATTCTATTACACAGTTCCTTAAACTTTAAAGAGGAAGAAATCATAACCGACAAAGAGGGAAGATACCTGATAATTAGGGGATACATACACAATACCCCTATCATGATAGGCAATATCTATGCCCCAAACGACCACCAAGCTCAATTCCTAACTAAAGTTAGCAAACTACTAACCATGTGGAATAAATATAAAATAATCGTGGGAGGAGATTTTAATCTCACATTAGATTATCTAATAGACAGATCCCAACATATAACCCGTACGCAACAGAAAAGAGAACCTAAACATAAAATCCTGGGTGATTTCCTGCTTGATCACAATTTTATTGATGGGTGGAGGACCTTAAACAAAGGTGTGAGAGAGTACACATATTACTCACCAGTTCACGACTCTCATTCGAGAATCGACTACACTTTATTGAGCCAGATTCTGGTTCCATTACTCATGCAGGCGAAAATACATAATTGCACATGGTCAGATCACTCTATAGTTGAGATCACACTACAGGGATAACAAATCATAATAGAACCAAAGCATGGGCATTTAACCCTAAAATAATAGGGGACCCACTTATTAAACAAAAATTATTAGATGAACTTACCCACTTTATAGCAGCAAATAATGGATCTACACTTAACCCATTACACCAATGGGGAGCACTCAAGGCTTTCGTTAGAGGTTACCTGATGACTGAATCAGCAAGGCAGCATAGACTCCACCAATCACATATAGGAAAACTGAGAACAGACATTTCAAACCTGATAAGGGAAGTGATAGCACACCCAAGCAATGCTAATAACAAACAACTGAAACAGAAAAACAAAGAACTAGACAATCTCCTCTCAGATGAAGCTAACAAATACATAAAACTACTAGATACACACTATTTTATCCACTCCAACAAACCGGATAGAATGTTAGCAAACAAATTAAAGGAAATCACTAGAGCTACAGCGGTACCACAGATACATACACCGACAGGAAAGGTAACAAATGACCCCCTAGAAATTGCAAACTCCTTTGCTGACTATTATAATGCACTCTATAATCTCCCGACTCCCAAAGTGAATCAAGAAGCGGCTGAAACACTAAATAAGTTCCTAGCAGACAGTACAATGCCTCAATTGTCTCAATATGACGTTACAATGCTAAACAACCCCATTTCAGTAACAGAGGTTTTGCTTGCCATAAAAGATCTTAAGCCAAACAAAGCTCCAGGACCAGATGGTTATTCCGGAATATTTTATAAAACCTTCAAAAATATATTAGCCCCACAATTAGTCACTATCTTTAATTCTATAATGAAAGGAAGTGAAATCCCAACAGAAATGCTCCTGGCCAGAATATCAGTTATCCCTAAACCGGGGAAAAATAAGCAGTTATGCCAAAATTATAGGCCCATCTCCCTTATAAACCAAGACATAAAACTGTTCACGAAAATCCTGGCAAATAGACTAAATGATCCCCTAACTAAATTGATACATTCAGATCAAGTCGGTTTCATCAAATCCAGGGAAGCGCCAGACAATACCCGTAAAGTCATCAATTTAATAAATTATGCTGCGGTACATGGAGTGCCTTCTCTGCTCCTTTCGTTGGATGCAGAGAAGGCATTCGATAGAGTAAACTGGAGCTACATGACCGCCTTATTGACTAAAGTAGGAATACGAGGAGAATTCTTAAACGCTATCTCATTACTGTACTCAACTCCTGAAGCATATATTAGACTAGCAGGATATAACTCTAAATCAATACCAATCCGAAATGGAACAAGACAAGGATGCCCCCTCTCCCCACTGTTGTTCGCCTTATGAATAGAACCCCTAGCACTTAAAATTAGGGAATGTACAGATATCTCAGGAATTAAAGTAACTAATACAATATATAAACTTGCATTATTTGCAGATGATGTCATTTTAACCCTTACAAAACCCACACTTTCTTTACCACCCTTATATAATATCCTACAACAGTTTGGAGCGGTGTCAGGATATAAAATAAATGAAGATAAATTCGAAGCCATAGGAATCCATCTACCATTGCATACTAAAAAATTGTTAGAGGCTAATTTCTCCTTTAAATGGGCAAGCAAAACTATAAAATACTTGGGAATTCACATCACGACTGATGTCTATGCACTTTTTAAATATAATTACAAACCGCTATTCGCACAAATATGGCAACTTATGTCCAAATGGACGAAATACAAAATATCATTCCTGGGAAGGATTATAGTATCTAAAATGACAATCCTACCAAAACTTCTTTACCTGTTCAGATCTTTACCTATATCCATCCCAATAAGGGAATTACATAGTTTACAAAATGATATTCTCTCTTTTATTTGGCAAAATAAAAAAGCGAGGATTAACAAGCATATTATGACCAGACATAGAGACGGGGGAGGAATGGGTATACCCCATCTGATATCATATTACAACGCCGCCAGAATGGCACAAACAGCTTTATGGTGTACAAGAGATAAAAACATACAATGGGTGCAATTAGAAGCTAACATAATAGGAGTTAATAATATAGCCAAACTTCTATGGTCCACAAAACAAAGCAGGCCCCAGCAGGGGAAGCGATTCATATCCATTACACACACATTATATATCTGGGACAAATTAACACAAACACCAAATCCCCGATAACCCCTCTAATTAATCTCAACTCCTCCAAAGATAAGATAGTACAGGATAAATGGGCTAACAGAGGACTGTACAGGATAGCAGACACCCTCATTAATGGGACATTAATGACACATAACCAATACAATGAACTAGACCCTTTAGACACACATACGTGGTACCACTACTTCCAGTTACGTTCTAGAGTACATGAAATTATGGGTACATCAACCACACGCGTTTACCACCCCCTTTGAATCCATATGTCTTTCTAAAACTAGGCCAAAAGCCTCCATAACTAAATTATACCTAATATTCAATATAAATAATAACATGAACAAAACATCAACAATGGACAAATGGGAAGCTGATTTAGGTAAGGAATGGGCAATTACAGACTGGATTCAGACACTCAGACAGGGTACAAAGTTCACGATTAACTCCGCATTACAGGAAAATTACCTAAAATCAGCCTATAGATGGTATTTATACCCCACTAGACTACATAAGATAGGAAACCAAAATAGTAATTTATGTTTCAGAGGATGCGGAGAGATTGGCACCTATATGCATATGTGGTGGCACTGTGAAAAAATACAACACTTATGGCAAGAAACAAACAAATTATTGCAAGACATATATGACAGAGAAGTAACATTATTACCAGAACATGCTTTGCTACACCTCCCAATGAGAGGATTCCTACCAAAACAAAATAAATTAATTGCTCAATTATGTACAGCCACGAGATTATGCCTTGCTAGATACTGGAAAAAACAGAATTTATGTTTACCTGATAAATTACTTTCTCCAACGGTGTGTCCGGTCCACGGCGTCATCCTTACTTGTGGGATATTCTCTTCCCCAACAGGAAATGGCAAAGAGCCCAGCAAAGCTGGTCACATGATCCCTCCTAGGCTCCGCCTTCCCCAGTCATTCGACCAACGTAAAGGAGGAATATTTGCATAGGAGAAACCATATGATACCGTGGTGACTGTAGTTAAAGAAAATAAATTATCAGACCTGATTAAAAAAACCAGGGCGGGCCGTGGACCGGACACACCGTTGGAGAAAGTAATTTATCAGGTAAACATAAATTCTGTTTTCTCCAACATAGGTGTGTCCGGTCCACGGCGTCATCCTTACTTGTGGGAACCAATACCAAAGCTTTAGGACACGGATGAAGGGAGGGAGCAAATCAGGTCACCTAGATGGAAGGCACCACGGCTTGCAAAACCTTTCTCCCAAAAATAGCCTCAGAAGAAGCAAAAGTATCAAACTTGTAAAATTTAGTAAAAGTGTGCAGTGAAGACCAAGTCGCTGCCTTACATATCTGATCAACAGAAGCCTCGTTCTTGAAGGCCCAAGTGGAAGCCACAGCCCTAGTGGAATGAGCTGTGATTCTTTCAGGAGGCTGCCGTCCGGCAGTCTCGTAAGCCAATCTGATGATGCTTTTAATCCAAAAAGAGAGAGAGGTAGAAGTTGCTTTTTGACCTCTCCTTTTACCAGAATAAACAACAAACAAGGAAGATGTTTGTCTAAAATCCTTTGTAGCATCTAAATAGAATTTTAGAGCACGAACAACATCCAAATTGTGCAACAAACGTTCCTTCTTTGAAACTGGATTCGGACACAAAGAAGGCACGACTATCTCCTGGTTAATGTTTTTGTTAGAAACAACTTTCGGAAGAAAACCAGGTTTAGTACGCAGAACCACCTTATCTGCATGGAACACCAGATAAGGAGGAGAACACTGCAGAGCAGATAATTCTGAAACTCTTCTAGCAGAAGAAATTGCAACCAAAAACAAAACTTTCCAAGATAATAACTTAATATCAACGGAATGTAAGGGTTCAAACGGAACCCCCTGAAGAACTGAAAGAACTAAATTGAGACTCCAAGGAGGAGTCAAAGGTTTGTAAACAGGCTTGATTCTAACCAGAGCCTGAACAAAGGCTTGAACGTCTGGCACAGCTGCCAGCTTTTTGTGAAGTAACACAGACAAGGCAGAAATCTGTCCTTTCAAAGAACTTGCAGATAATCCTTTCTCCAAACCCTCTTGAAGAAAGGATAGAATCTTAGGAATTTTTATCTTGTCCCAAGGGAATCCTTTAGATTCACACCAATAGATATATTTTTTCCATATTTTGTGGTAGATTTTTCTAGTTACAGGCTTTCTGGCCTGAACAAGAGTATCAATGACAGAATCTGAGAACCCTCGCTTTGATAAGATCAAGCGTTCAATCTCCAAGCAGTCAGTTGGAGTGAGACCAGATTCGGATGTTCGAACGGACCTTGAACAAGAAGGTCTCGTCTCAAAGGTAGCTTCCATGGTGGAGCCGATGACATATTCACCAGGTCTGCATACCAAGTCCTGCGTGGCCACGCAGGAGCTATCAAGATCACCGATGCCCTCTCCTGATTGATCCTGGCTACCAGCCTGGGGATGAGAGGAAACGGCGGGAATGCATAAGCTAGTTTGAAGGTCCAAGGTGCTACTAGTGCATCTACTAGAGTCGCCTTGGGATCCCTGGATCTGGACCCTTAGCAAGGAACCTTGAAGTTCTGACGAGAGGCCATCAGATCCATGTCTGGAATGCCCCACAGTTGAGTGATTTGGGCAAAGATTTCCGGATGGAGTTCCCACTCCCCCGGATGAAATGTCTGACGACTCAGAAAATCTGCTTCCCAGTTTTCCACTCCTGGAATGTGGATTGCAGACAAGTGGCAGGAGTGAGTCTCCGCCCATTGAATGATTTTGGTCACTTCTTCCATCGCCAGGGAACTCCTTGTTCCCCCCTGATGGTTGATGTACGCAACAGTCGTCATGTTGTCTGATTGAAACCGTATGAACTTGGTCTTTGCTAGCTGAGGCCAAGCCTTGAGAGCATTGAAAATCGCTCTCAGTTCCAGAATATTTATCGGGAGAGTAGATTCTTCCCGAGACCAAAGACCCTGAGCTTTCAGGGGTCCCCAGACCGCGCCCCAGCCCACTAGACTGGCGTCGGTCGTGACAATGACCCAATCTGGTCTGCGGAAGCTCATCCCCTGTGACAGGTTGTCCAGGGACAGCCACCAACTGAGTGAATCTCTGGTCCTCTGATCTACTTGTATCGTCGGAGACAAGTCTGTATAGTCCCCATTCCACTGACTGAGCATGCACAGTTGTAATGGTCTTAGATGAATTCGCGCAAAAGGAACTATGTCCATTGCCGCTACCATCAAACCTATTACTTCCATGCACTGCGCTATGGAAGGAAGAGGAACAGAATGAAGTATTTGACAAGAGTTTAGAAGTTTTGATTTTCTGGCCTCTGTCAGAAAAATCCTCATTTCTAAAGAGTCTATTATTGTTCCCAAGAAGGGAACCCTTGTTGACGGAGATAGAGAACTTTTTTCTACGTTCACTTTCCACCCGTGAGATCTGAGAAAGGCCAGGACAATGTCCGTGTGGGCCTTTGCTTGTGGAAGGGACGACGCTTGAATCAGAATGTCGTCCAAGTAAGGTACTACTGCAATGCCCCTTGGTCTTAGCACCGCTAGAAGGGACCCTAGTACCTTTGTGAAAATTCTTGGAGCAGTGGCTAATCCGAACGGAAGTGCCACAAACTGGTAATGCTTGTCCAGGAATGCGAACCTTAGGAACCGATGATGTTCCTTGTGGATAGGAATATGTAGATACGCATCCTTTAAATCCACCGTGGTCATGAATTGACCTTCCTGGATGGAAGGAAGAATTGTTCGAATGGTTTCCATTTTGAACGATGGAACCTTGAGAAACTTGTTTAGGATCTTGAGATCTAAGATTGGTCTGAATGTGCCCTCTTTTTTGGGAACTACGAACAGATTGGAGTAGAACCCCATCCCTTGTTCTCCTAATGGAACAGGATGAATTACTCCCATTTTTAACAGGTCTTCTACACAATGTAAGAATGCCTGTCTTTTTATGTGGTCTGAAGACAATTGAGACCTGTGGAACCTCCCCCTTGGGGGAAGCCCCTTGAATTCCAGAAGATAACCTTGGGAGACTATTTCTAGCGCCCAAGGATCCAGAACATCTCTTGCCCAAGCCTGAGCGAAGAGAGAGAGTCTGCCCCCCACCAGATCCTGTCCCGGATCGGGGGCCAACATCTCATGCTGTCTTGGTAGCAGTGGCAGGTTTCTTGGCCTGCTTTCCTTTGTTCCAGCCTTGCATTGGCCTCCAGGCTGGCTTGGCTTGAGAAGTATTACCCTCTTGCTTAGAGGACGTAGCACTTGGGGCTGGTCCGTTTCTGCGAAAGGGACGAAAATTAGGTTTATTTTTGGTCTTGAAAGACCTATCCTGAGGAAGGGCGTGACCCTTGCCCCCAGTGATATCAGAAATAATCTCTTTCAAGTCAGGGCCAAACAGCGTTTTCCCCTTGAAAGGAATGTTAAGCAATTTGTTCTTGGAAGACGCATCCGCTGACCAAGATTTTAGCCAAAGCGCTCTGCGCGCCACAATAGCAAAACCAGAATTTTTCGCCGCTAACCTAGCCAATTGCAAAGTGGCGTCTAGGGTGAAAGAATTAGCCAATTTGAGAGCATGAATTCTGTCCATAATCTCCTCATAAGAAGAATTATTATTGAGCGCCTTTTCTAGTTCATCGAACCAGAAACACGCTGCTGTAGTGACAGGAACAATGCATGAAATTGGTTGTAGAAGGTAACCTTGCTGAACAAACATCTTTTTAAGCAAACCCTCTAATTTTTTATCCATAGGATCTTTGAAAGCACAACTATCTTCTATGGGTATAGTGGTGCGTTTGTTTAGAGTAGAAACCACCCCCTCGACCTTGGGGACTGTCTGCCATAAGTCCTTTCTGGGGTCGACCATAGGAAACAATTTCTTAAATATAGGGGGAGGGACGAAAGGTATGCCGGGCCTTTCCCATTCTTTATTTACAATGTCCGCCACCCGCTTGGGTATAGGAAAAGCTTCGGGGGGCCCCGGGACCTCTAGGAACTTGTCCATTTTACATAATTTCTCTGGAATGACCAAATTCTCACAATCATCCAGAGTAGATAACACCTCCTTAAGCAGGGCGCGGAGATGTTCAGCTTGTTGAGAAATTTTCCCTGAATCTGAAATTTCTCCCTCAGACAAAACCTCCCTGGCCCCCTCAGACTGGTGTAGGGGCACTTCAGAACCAATATCATCAGCGTCCTCATGCTCTTCAGTATTTTCTAAAACAGAGCAGTCGCGCTTTCGCTGATAAGTGGGCATTTTGGCTAAAATGTTTTTGATAGAATTATCCATTACAGCCGTTAATTGTTGCATAGTAAGGAGTATTGGCGCACTAGATGTACTAGGGGCCTCCTGTGTGGGCAAGACTGGTGTAGACGAAGGAGGGGATGATGCAGTACCATGCTTACTCCCCTCACTTGAGGAATCATCTTGGGCATCATTTTCTCTAAATTTTGTGTCACATAAATCACATCTATTTAAATGAGAAGGAACCTTGGCTTCCCCACATTCAGAACACAGTCTATCTGGTAGTTCAGACATGTTAAACAGGCATAAACTTGATAACAAAGTACAAAAAACGTTTTAAAATAAACCGTTACTGTCACTTTAAATTTTAAACTGAACACACTTTATTACTGCAATTGTGAAAAAGTATGAAGGAATTGTTCAAAATTCACCACAGTGTCTTAAAGCCTTAAAAGTATTGCACACCAAATTTGGAAGCTTTAACCCTTAAAATAACGGAACCGGAGCCGTTTTTATATTTAACCCCTTTACAGTCCCTGGTATCTGCTTTGCTGAGACCCAACCAAGCCCAAAGGGGAATACGATACCAAATGACGCCTTCAGAAAGTCTTTTCTATGTATCAGAGCTCCTCACACATGCATCTGCATGTCATGCTTCCCAAAAACAAGTGCGCAATAGAGGCGCGAAAATGAGACTCTGCCTATGATTAGGGAAAGCCCCTAGAGAATAAGGTGTCCAATGCAGTGCCTGCCGGTTATTTTACATAATTCCCAAGATTAAAATAATTCCTCAAGGCTATGGAGTATAAAATATGCTTATATATAAATCGATTTAGCCCAGAAAATGTCTACAGTCTTAAAAGCCCTTGTGAAGCCCTTTTTTTTTTTCTTTCTGTAATAAAAATGGCTTACCGGATCCCATAGGGAAAATGACAGCTTCCAGCATTACATCGTCTTGTTAGAATGTGTCATACCTCAAGCAGCAAAAGTCTGCTCACTGTTCCCCCAACTGAAGTTAATTCCTCTCAACAGTCCTGTGTGGAAACAGCCATCGATTTTAGTAACGGTTGCTAAAATCATTTTCCTCTTACAAACAGAAATCTTCATCTCTTTTCTGTTTCAGAGTAAATAGTACATACCAGCACTATTTTAAAATAACAAACTCTTGATTGAATAATAAAAACTACAGTTAAACACTAAAAAACTCTAAGCCATCTCCGTGGAGATGTTGCCTGTACAACGGCAAAGAGAATGACTGGGGAAGGCGGAGCCTAGGAGGGATCATGTGACCAGCTTTGCTGGGCTCTTTGCCATTTCCTGTTGGGGAAGAGAATATCCCACAAGTAAGGATGACGCCGTGGACCGGACACACCTATGTTGGAGAAATGAACCACCAGGGTTCTACATGATTCAACAAAAAATAGAGTATTTATACAAAATGTCTAGTTCAGTAGCGGATTTAATGGCAACTAAAGACACATTCATAGAAATATGGGAACCTTGGATAATGTACACAGAAGCAAAACACAGAGAGCAAGCCAACACCATAACAACTGTCAGGCCCCATATCAATCCTGGTGTACAAGCTAAATAGCCAAAGACAAGCTAATAGTATACCAACACAGACCATATCAGGAGAGTTACTGATTTAGGAGAGATGTTGAAGTTTTGAATGTACAAGTCAACTATTCTTAGTTTATATCTATGTGTTGTCCTTTTATATCTGATGATATTTCATACAAAGTTTTCAGGAAAACAAGAATGGACCACAGACTTTACTGTTTAAATTTATTATTTTTAGTTTTAGGGGTTTTTTTTGCATTGTATAATTTATCTTTCTGTTATGATGTGCAAAATATGCAAGCACAATATGTTATATGTTACATATGATAATAAAAGCAATTTCTGAAAAAAAAGAACTAGTTTCTTCAATATCCAAAATAATCAACACCTTTTCAACAAAAAACGAATGTACTCTATTTAAAAATAAAAAAGTAGATTTGTTAGTGTCAATATCTGATGAAGAATATTCTGAATGAGAAAATACACCATCAGAGAAGGATAATTCAGTATGTTGTTGGTCATTTGAAACTTCATCAACTAAATGAGAAGTTTAAAAAAGACCTAAAAATGTTATTAGAAGGCGGGATAGCAGACAAAGCCTTTATACTAGAATCAGAAAAACATTCTTATAAATTCCTAAATATATCTTGTACATAAGATGTAAAAAGAATAGCAATAGACACTGCATAAATACTAATGGACGCTGCATGTAAAAGTTTATCATAAAAACTTATTACAAACCATAGCTAAATATAAACATTCATAACATTAAAATAAATTAACTTAGCTTTGGTAGGACTGATATCAGTCATCCGGAATCCCTCAGTATTTTCTGATTCAGGAACAGCTTTTGAAATATCTTGCAATATGTAATAGAAAAAAAACAACATATAAAGCAAAATTATCAATTCCTTAAATGACAGTTTCAGGAATGGGAAAAAATGCAAAACAAACAAGCCTCTAGCAACCAGAAGCAACAAAAAAGTGAGACTGAAATAATGTGAAAAAAATGGCGCCAAGTATGATGCCCACATTTTTTGGTGCCAAGAAGACGCCCACATTATTTGGCGCCAAGTATGACGCCCATATTTTTTGGCGCCAAAAATGACGCCCACATTTTTTGGCGCAAAATAACGTCTGTAACACACATGCGTCAAAAAATGACTCAGCCATGTGTAAACTTCCGGCTTCAACTATGGTGCTGGAAATGACAAATTTTGCGCCAAAAAAGACGCAATAAATTGAAGCATTTTCTGCACCCGCGAGCCTAACAGCCCGCAAGGAAAAAAGTCAATTTGAAAATTTTTGAAGGTAAGAAAACAAATTTATTCATATGCATTTCCCAAAATAATGAAACTGACAGTCTGAAAGAAGGAATACTGATTAACCTGAATCATGGCAAATATAAGTTTAAAACATATATTTAGAACTTTACATATAAAGTGCCCAACCATAGCTTTGAGTGTCATAAATAGAAATAAGATTTACTTACCCCAAGACACTCATCTACATATAGTAGATAGCCAAACCAGTACTGAAACGAGAATCAGTAGAGGTAATGGTATATAAGAGTATATCGTCGATCTGAAAAGGGAGGTAGGAGAAGAAATCTCTACGACCGATAACAGAGAACCTATGAAATAGATCCCCTAGAGGAAGACCATTGAATTAAAATAGGCAATACTCTCTACACATCCCTCTGACATTCACTGCACTCTGAGAGGAAAACCGGGCTTCAGCCTGCTGCGAAGCGCATATCAACGTAGAATCAAGCACAAACTTACTTCACCACCTCCATGGGAGGCAAAGTTTGTAAAACTGAATTGTGGGTGTGGTGGGGGGCGTATTTATAGGCATTTTGAGGTTTGGGAAACTTTGCCCCTCCTGGTAGGAATGTATATCCCATACGTCACTAGCTCATGGACTCTTGCTAATTACATGAAAGAAATATACCTAACACTTGTGCTCTTGATACAAAGGGATTTATCAGACATATAATGTTCCCTTCATATATACAGTATGTGCTATTATCAGTTCTTGTGGCTTCTAACTAACATGAAAACATCTAACAGACATAATATCAAGTTACAGAACATGACACACATATTACATACCCAGTATACATGTAGGTTATAGTAGCCATTTAAATTAAACTGATTATGATCATGTATGTACCGGTTACTGATATTGTGTATCATGAAATAAAATCAGTTTCCCCTCAGTAATTCCTCTGGTATATAACATCTACAATGCTAAGCATCTATTGCTACAAGAAAAGGTTTATCCACATGATGTGCACATTAAATATATCTCCCAGATGTCAATCATTTGAGACTGATGTTCTTGTTTATATAATTCTCTATAATTCTCTGTTTATATAACACTCTATTCATATAAAGACTCCTTTATTCTGTAAATGAATTATTAGTTGTATGTTTGATTTACATAGGGGAGGAAATAACACTGGCATATTAATAAACAACACTGGGGGTTATTTATAACAGAGGGCCAGTGCTAGGATTTTTGGCCACACAGGCAAGGACACATTTTGCCCCCCCCCCCCCCCCGATTACATACCATCCCATTGACAAATGACAAGCAAGGATTGAGGAGGTGCAGAGTTAAATCAGCACTAACATAAAGGACCTGATTTCATACTAATCCTGAAACATTTTCCAATACAGTGCAGTTTTAGAGGTCAATTCATTAATGTCTGCTGCACATCATGTCCGCTGCACATCGATAAATGCCAACAGCATACACTCGCTGCATTTATCATTGCACCAGCATTTCTTGTGAACTTCTGGTACAATGCCGCCCCCTGCAGATTCGCGGCCAATCGGCCGCTAGCAGGGGGTGTCAATCAACCCAATTGTATTCGATCGGGTTGATGTCTGTCGCCTCAGAGCAGGTGGACAGGTTATGGAGCATCGGTCTTTATACCACTGCTTCATAACTTCGGTTTCCGGTGCGCCTGAAGTCTCGCCGGAAACACGGAGCATCAAACTCCATATGGAGCTTGGTAAATTGACCCCTTAGTGTGATATAAATATTATTTTATTTTACCATAGCCAGTAATTTATTACAAATAACCAAGACACATGAAGATAAATGTCTTTAGTCTAATTGTCACAAGGAGAAGTAATATATATATAGGATCATACCAGGGTTGATCCCCTCACTACACACACAGACTAACTGATCACAACAAAAGAACAACATGAAAGTGAACTAAAGACTTAAGACCCCACAACTGATCACATCTCCCCAATTTAAAGAAAATAAGCACAAAGTTGAAATATTGTAAACAAACAGGTGGAACAGGATAAAGTGAATCAGAGCTTTGGATGCTCTCTTTTCAGGCTGACAGTTACAAAAGGAACGCTTTACTTAGCATCGCTACTCGGTCGGTGTCACAGCAGGAGGACAAGATTGTCATCTACCTGCATGGTGATCAGCCCCAGCTCCTCTATGACAAGTTTCTTCATATGAGCAGCCAGGGAACCTGTGACTCATCCAAGATAGAGAAGTCTGAGTCCACCGAGCAGCCCTCAGTGTGTACAGGGACAGGAGGATCATGGATCAGGCACAGCCGTGTGTGCAGCCCCATAAAACTTATTGTCCCCCCACCCGCGCTGGCTCCCAGAGTTCCTGAATCCTTATTTTTATGGGTCAGGGATGTGGGGTGTGTGCCATGAGCTGCATGCACTATTACCCAATTTGCCTTAGAAGTTAATGCAAATTAGCTGAGCCTGAGCCAAAAAAAATAAGGGACATAAAAAGTAAAAATAAAAAATCAGGCTACTCTAAATTGCGCCCCCCTGCTGGGGCATCCTAAGGCGGTTGCCTTATACCAAACACAGGCCCTGCTCTAACACTCATTTAAAGACTCCTTAATTCTGTAAATGTAATTATTTTCTCCCCTATGTAAAACAAACGTACAACTCCTAACACTGGCATATTAATAAACAACACTGGGTGCTTTAGTGGTGAATGGTTGTGTAAACTGGTCAGTATGAGGGCAGATTTGAATATTACTCTGTGGTGTTTGGATTCTATCACATTTATATCAGAGAAACTGAGGTGCACATATATAGAGTAACAAAGGACAGCAGGAAAGCACTTCCAATCTGAGGCTTTCATAACTGGGATTTAGAAAGTATTATTTACAATAGGATCCTTTTTGATGCTTCTATTTAGAGAGTTTGTCCTCTTTAGGATAAATGTAAAGAGGTTGAATACTGTGTAAATAAAGTTTATTTGTGTGTAAATATTTGGTGTTTTGTGATACCCAATTTCAATAAAAACCTTTTTTCCACTTTTTAAACATGTGAAAGGTTTCTTCCCTTGTGAATCATTTCATGAGTTGTCAGATTACTCTTTTGTGTAAAACATTTCCCACACTCTGTACATGTGAACGGTTTTTCTCCTGTGTGAATCCTTTCATGTTTTCTCAGATTACTTATATTTGTACAACATTTTCCACACTCTGTACATGTGAACGGTTTTTCCCCTGTGTGACTCCTTTCATGATATTTTAGACTATTTATATATGTAAAACATTTCCCACACTCTGTACATGTGAAAGTCTTTTCTCCTGTGTGAATCCTTTTATGAGTTTTCAGATGACTCATTTGTGTAAAACTTTTTCCACACTCTGTACACGTGAAAGGCTTTTCTCCTGTGTGACTCCTTTCATGATATATCAGAATACTCTTTAGTGTAAAACATTTCCCACACTCTGTACATGTGAAAGGCTTTTCTCCTGTGTGAATCTTTTCATGAGTTTTCAGAATATTTATTTGTGTAAAACTTTTCCCACACTCTGTACACGTGAAAGGCTTTTCTCCTGTGTGACTAATTTCATGATATTTCAGCTGACTCATTTGTGTAAAACCTTTTCCACACTCTGTACATGTGAACGGCTTTTCTCCTGTGTGAATCATTTCATGAGTTTTCAGACTACTCATTTGTGTAAAACTTTTTCCACACTCTGTACAGGAGGACTTTTCTCCTGTGTGAATCCTTTCATGTTTTCTCAGACTACTTATTTGTGTAAAACTTTTCCCACACTCTGTACATGTGAAAGGCTTTTCTCCTGTGTGAATCCTTTCATGCTTTTTCAGATTACTTATTTGTATAAAACATTTTCCACACTCTGTACAGCTAAATGGTTTCACCCCTGTGTGAGTCCTTTCATGAGCTATAAGTTTGGTCATTTGTGTAAAACCTTTTCCACACTCTGTACATGTGAACGGCTTTTCTCCTGTGTGAATCATTTCATGAGTTTTCAGACTACTGATTTGTGTAAAACTTTTTCCACACTCTGTACATGTGAACGGCTTTTCTCCTGTGTGAATCCTTTCATGCTTTTTCAGATTACTTATTTGTGTAAAACATTTTCCACACTCTGTACATGTGAAAGGCTTTTCTCCTGTGTTATTCTTTTTATGAGTTTTCAGATGATCCATTCGTGTAAAACTTTTTTCACACTCTGTATAGCTAAATGGTTTCTCCCCTGTGTGGGTCCTTTCATGAGCTATAAGTTTTATCATTTGTGTAAAACTTTTTCCACACTCAGTACATGTGTTTGACTTTTTACCTGTGTGAATTTTGTGGTGTTCTAGGAGATGTGAACTGCATGTAAAGCTTTTTTCACATTCTGTACATTTGAAAGGGTTCTCCTTTGTATGAATCATTTGGTTAGACTGTAGACTTTTCTCTTCTTTAACATTTTTTGAAACTTCAGTAAATGTTTGTGGTTTATCCTCAGGTATAATCATTTCACTAGATAAGTCATAAATATTATCCTCTTGTTTGATGACTAATTTACTCTCTGTACATAATGATTGCTGTCCAGTTACTGACAATTCATCATCTTCTTTAAATATCTGCTGTGATTTCCCCAATGTTTGTGAATAGTCATTTGTGTCTAAGACTATTGGAGTCTGTGGTATCATTCTGATGCTTCCTGTAGTGAAGAATGCAGGTGAACTATTCATGTGTTTATCTACATAAAAAGAAATGAAATAAAGACAAATAACAATATTTATTCTTTATAATATAATCCATCTTAATAAAAAAATCATATTATTCTTTTATACGCAACAAAATGTCTTCCGTTTTGTGTTTATTTTTAAATGTATTTACCTGTAAATCACAAATTTAAAAAATGATGACAAAGAATGTTGCATAATGTTCTCAGCCAGGGAACAAGTACATCTGTATTTAACATTGCACAAGCAACTGCACATACAGCCCTGCCCGACTCATGCTCAATAAGGTGGGTGAGAACATGATGTCTTATTCATCACAGACTATTAATCAGTGTGAGATGTTTTGAGAGGGTAAGAAGCAGTGATTTTACCATATTTTTAAGCTTTCAGCTGTGGTTGTTTAATTTATATTAACAGACAAAAACTTTATTAGTTTAATAATTTTTATTGCAAAATTAAGCACTCAAATCAGGGGCGGTTCTGGGGTGGGGAACACTCATTGGTAACAAGGTAGTCATTTAAGTGTAGTTATGGATGTTCCATGAGCAAGGTCAGGGCAGGGGAAGGTGGAGTTGCCGGTGTTCTGATTAATGAACTAGGTTAGCGGGTGACGTCAGGCAGTTGTTGGACATGATCTGTCTAAAAGGACAGGGGGAGTAGTATTTTTAGCCTCCTCCTCAGTCAAATGGGGGTTGCTCCTTCTTTATAACTGTCACTGACACAAATGTTCTTAAAAGACGCAGATATAAATATAATAGTTTATATTTGTTTAATGAGTGATCTGTTCTATTTTCCCAGTAATTTAAGTCAGCATAATATCTATTTTACTCACCTAATACATCTGAGTTCATGCTGATAACAGGCTCCAATGTCTGTGCTCAGGAAGAAGGTTCCCTTATTCACTACCTGATATTATTATCGATTATTTGAAGATCACCAACAGATTTGCAGCGTTAATATCTCTCAGTGCTCTGGCCGTGTCTGTAAAATGTATATTAAATGGTTTAGACAGAAAATAATAATAAATGGTTCTGATTAACTGTACGTATTGTATAATTTAATGCATGCATAACAATTCATGTAATACAGATCAGCTGATTAGGTTATTACATATGTGCTATTGATTCACCACAAGCATTTAGTACAGTTAACACTGTGCGTGTTATAATTGCCTCTTGAAGGGCTATAAAAGTCCAAATTAATCTTTCATGATTCAAATGTCATTTTAAACAACTTTCTAATTTACTTTTTATCATCAAATGTGCTTTGTTCTCTTTGTATTCTTAGTTAAAAACTAATCCTAGGAGACTCCTATGCTAATTTCTAAGCCCTTGCAGGCTGCCTCTTATCTAAATGCATTTGACTTTTTTTTCACAGCTAGAGGGTGTTAGTTCATGTGTTTCATATAAAGAACATTGTGCTCATGCACGTGGAGTCAGCGCTAATTGCCAAAAATTCCAGTCTGTCAAAAGAACTGAGATAAGGAGGTAGTCTGCATAAGCGTAGATACAAGGTAAAAAGTATAATTCTATAATAGTGCTGATTATGCAAAACTGGGGAATGGTAAATAAAGGGATTATCTATCTATTTTGTCATGTGCTTCACCCCCAGTCCCTTAACTTCTCTTGGTCAATGCTGAGTTGTCTTAAATCACACTGCAAGGGGGTGTGGGAGAGATAGGCACTAAAAAGTTCATTTAAATTGTTATCTTAGATATAGAAAAGAAAACATAAATTATGCTTACCTGATAATTTCCTTTTCTTCCATTGGAAAGAGTCCACAGCTATATTCATTACTTTGAGAAATAAGAACCTGGCCACCAGGAGGAGGCAAAGACACCCCAGCCAAAGGCGTAAATACTCCTCTCACTTCCCTCATCCCCCAGTAAGTCATTCTGCCAAAGAACAAGGAACAGTAGAAGAAATATCAGGGTGAAAAAAGGTGCCAGAAGAATAAAAAGACGCCCCACTTAAGAAAATGGGTGGGGAGTTGTGGACTCTTTCCAATAGAAAAATAGGAAATTATCATCAGGTAAGCATAATTTATGTTTTTCTTCCTAATTGGAAAGAGTCCACAGATACATTCATTACTTTTGGGAAAACAATACCCAAGCTAAAGAGGACACTGAATGCCAAAATGGGAGGGTACAATAGGTGGCCCATTCTGAGGGCACGAAGCCTGAAACCACTATCCAACAAAAACCCTGCTTCGTCCGAAGCCGAGAAAACTTTGAAAAGGAAAGGCCCCAAGGAAATTGACCCGCAGAAAGTCCAGAAGCCTAGCTAGAGACCGCAAAATCGGACTCAACTGAGCCAATAGTCCTCCTCCAGGAGACACCATCACCCAGTCAGTCCCTCACCACTCACCCCTCACTAATGAGGGGAATACTAGCCTGAACTCCCCAATGGATAGGGCAAGGAAGAACTGAAGGGAACCCAAAATGTCACCACAAAGTCCATAAAAGGAAAACCCCCAATAGCGAGCCCAGCTCACAAAGACCCAAATGGGTCCTGACAGACAAGGGGAGGCTGTGCCCAGACCAAGCAGAAAACAGAGGTTTAGGACCAGGCATCAAAACAGAGAAATCTTTCTCTCAACAAAAGCACCGAAAGACAACTGAAGACGGTGTCCTCACATCATCAGAACTAAGAATTCTAAAGTATTTAGACAAAATAAAAACATGTAACAGACCCAGACGAAAAACCCTGAGTCAAGAACACGCAGCCATCATCAGGATGACACAGAAGAATACTTGCTGAGAATTAAAAAGTGGCCAGCAAGAGAACAGATTGCAAAAAGAAAACACCCAGACAGAGGGCACACTCTAGGAAATCAAAGCCACCAGACATACACACAGGGCTCCAAAAGGGAAGCACATAACCTCAACAAGTCCGAATCTCCACGCAGTCAGCTTCAGAGAATCTAGATTTGAATGAAGAAAAGGACCCTGAAGTAGAAGGTCCTTCCTCAGAAGAAACCTCCAAGGGGGGAGAGAAGACATCTTTACCAGATCCGGAAACCAGGGCCTCAAAAGAAAAAAGGCCAAACCGCCCAACTCGGTGGCAAGAGGGCGCTAAGCCCTCCAACCCTCCACTACATGGGGAAGGAAACTCTAGGGTCTGACAACCTCAGACACAAGAGAGAGTGATGCAGCGGAACTCTACTGACCCAGTCATCCATATTGAAGGCTATAAGGACTGAGACAATCCTTCCTCCCTCACAGACCCACCGGTCCTCTAGAATGCTTAATTGAACACAGATGATAACATTAGCACTTGGTGCCTCTACCGGACCAGCCAAGCAGAACGGTGCCACGTATCTGAACAGCTACCAGACAGAACTGAACACAAACAGGACCAGCCTGCAGACGAACAATCACCAAAAATATGTGGAAGCGAATACGTGCCGAACCTCCAGAGGGAAACCATCCGCCCCACATGGAGGAATAATCAGAAACTGGGTTACCCGCATTATGGAGCGGTAGGGAATTTTCCTCTTGGAGAACAGGACCCCCAGAGGCAGATAGCTCAGCTGGCCCTTGAATCCCTGAGCCCGAGGACCAAGGCGCTCTAATATGACATACACAACATAAATGATTGACAGGTGTCAACGAGGTCAATCCGGATTCTTCCCCGGACGAAGGATCTGAATCTGAAAGTAGAACGGTCTCAGCATCAGAATCCTCTATAACTAGATAGAGTATATGCAAATATGGACTGTAAGAGAAAAAAAAAAAAACACACCTGACACCAAAAATGGCTGGGATACTCATCAACTATTATGACCAGACCCTGTGGACAAGAATTTCAAGAATTTCTCAGTTGCCACACGGTCAGGAATGAGGAAATGGAAGACAGAACATAATCACGCCCGGTCACAAGGTGAACCATCCAGTACAAAAAAGCATGCACAACCATAAGGTTGCGTCACTTCCAAAGGCTTTTATGTTCCAAGCTATGAGCCCAGTTAGTACTACACATAAGCAGATTGAATCACATAACAGACATGATTAAACCCCTCCCTGTTCAATAACCCCCCCCTTAGGAGATATTAACCCTTGATTCCAAGACACGAAAAGGCACCTCACTGAGACCCTTATGTTTTTAAAGATAGTCCCACAAGGTGGTAGCCTCTCGGGTAAACACTTGTTATACAGTACATTAATGAAACAAGTAAAATGAAATGATCTTACTTGAGAGAAGAAAGCAGGTAGCGGAGCGAAGTTTGACAATGCCAATTGCTTAAGGAGCTGTTAACATGAGTCGGGATGGTTTCGCAGAAAGACTCTCCCTGCATCTCCAGACTCTAGACCTTCATCCAAGCCCTCACTGAGAGACTGACAGGATTACTTAAAACTCCTGTCCCATATCGAAGAGTTCTACTCTCCATAAGAGACCAAAACAAAAAATCTGACACTTCTCTGCCAACCTCCTGGGACAAAAGGCAAAGAATGACTGGGGGATGAGGGAAGTGGGAGGAGTATTTTAGCCTTTGGCTGGTGGGTCTTTGCCTCCTCCTGGTGGCCAGGTTCTTATTTCCCAAAAGTAATGAATGTAGCTGTGGACTCTTCCCAATTAGGATGAAAAAAAGATATGAAAATACAGTCCTAGAAGACAAAAAACGAGAGGCGCTCTTGGTGCAGCAAATTCCAAACAAATGCTAATTATGAATACACAATATATACCATGTACTCACAAGTAAAGTTGCACAAGCAGTGCAATATCGTGCAGGCCGAAACTTCTGAGCCGTTCGGCTGACTCACAGTGGCTGAAGCAGATGGTATCCAGAATGAGGCTCCAATCCTGATACTTGTCACCTCTCAGGAACTATAGGCTATAGCCTGATGAAACGGCATTCAGCCGAGAAACGCGTTGCTAAGCAACACTTTTATATGTTTTAATAAAGTGTGTATGTTATTTTAAGTCTTGCTCTGGACCCTTTATTATCTCCGGTATTGTTGGAGTGAAACACCTGGTTGGACTCTCAGCCGAGTGCTGGATTTCTATAGCACTGATCGGTTTCTGTTGGCGTTCCTGAGAGGTGACGAGTATCAGGATTGGAGCCTCATTCTGGATACCATCTGCTTCAGCCACTGTGAGTCAGCCGACTGTATTTTCTTCCTGCCACTTTTGGAGAGAGCTGCTGTACGTCGTGGGATCTAGTCTATGGTTCATATGGACTTTTATATATATATTTATATCTCTTCTGATTTGGGACTTTGATAGGCATATTAAATATATACTGTAAGATATTACTCTTAAATAACCAAAGGATCTTATGTTAAAAACCATTCACCTCTAAAAATTAATATATAAATATATTAATAATCGGCCCTGTACAAACGAATTTCATATACCGTACTGTATATCTTTGAAACCCTCCAGAAACAGACAACCATACTACCTTCAACTATTTAAACCAGCACACATTTATTAAAGAACAGATAAATAACAAGATTACATGTTACTGTTTACAAGGTTAAACACACCAAAACAATTTAACAGAGAAATAATACATAAATGAATATTACCCCGTTTGTTTCCTGTGGGAGTCCTGGCTACAGCTGTTGATGTTTTCCTTTCAAAGATGAACTCTGTCTATTCTCCTTTCTCCTAACCTTTATACCCTTTAAGAATGCTGACCATATACTTTTGGCTCTATTCCAAATAAGGTGCTCTACCCTATTGTAAGGTTTTGCTACCTACAGCAAACTTCTCTACCCATATATGATCTTAACTCTTGGTATACGTAAACTGGCTACCTCAGCATTGCTCCATGCCTGATGTTTTAAAATAGTAAACAGAACATATTAACCTCTTTATAACTGTAATAATGCCATCTTTCTATAACTACAGTAATACTACATTTATACACATTAAAATCTTACATTCCACCCCTTTGCTAGGCCTTATAGTGTAACGGTAAGGTTTAGCACATTACTCTATAAACTATTCTCTTTATACAAAATTAACATAAACAAAATAATTATACATTTAACAACAATTAACATTTTTAAAATAAAATCGTACAATCGGATGTTGTAACGTTCTTTTGTTCCCAAAATAATGTCATTGTCCTTGACTTTTATATTTTGCAAAAACAAACTTAAAAATAGATGTTTCTTTGCCACATTTAACCCATTCTGTATAACTTTGTAACATTAGACTGGATCCTTTGCCCAATGCTATGTTAATACATTCAGGATCATAATGTTTATTTTGATGTTGTTGATCATCTTCCAAAACCAGTTCAGTTACATTGATTTTGATACCAAAATCACGATTTCCATCTTGAAGTTGTCTGAGTCAAACCCAAAATACCCATGCAGTCCTCTGAAAATGTAAAAGAATTTCGTCCAGCAAAACCCTCCATAATCAGTCATAACAACATTAGGACATGGATTTTCCCAACTTGAAGATAGGTTGTCATCTTTTGATATTTCTTCAGATTCTTTCTAAGAAAAATCAAATGCAGTATCTGTTAATTCATATATTTTTAAAATTGTTTAATATAATATCATTTAAAAATAGTTTTTTGTTTTCTTATTCGTTATTTCAAAGAAATAAAACAATAAGATTATCTTTATCCAAAATACAAAAAGAACAATTCATTTTAGGAACAAATGAGTGACTTTTTTTTTAGACATAAAATCTCATTATCATTACTAAAACTATTACATTAAAAAGATCTAACATTTTGTTAAAATATGTTTTTAGGGGACACCCGGGCGGCGGCCATCTTACAGGTCGCACTGAGCTTCAGCTCCTCAAGCTATCTTCATTGGTATCTGATTTAGCATTATATTCTTAGCAATACTTTGCTCAAAACAGTGGAGTGGCTGGTCTGAAGAAGTCTGAATTCAAGAAATAGGGTTTTTGAATGGTGACTAGGCTCCATAGCCCTCAGTACCGGACTTTGCACTTTGAGGCCTTCCCCTAAAATAGAAGCCTCAGCCTGTCCCCACAACGAGCTGTGCCCTGTGTGCGCAGTATTAACCCAAGATTAATATGGATCCATCTGCTTGTTTGTTGTCGGAGCTCAGCAACATTCTAGATGCCTATCAAGCTGCTTTTGAAAAAACCCTGCAGAATGGGGTCTGTACATCTACAGCTACTGACCGGGATGAAGTCATGTGGGGAGACTGCGACTGTATGGTAGCGGAGAGGGATGCCGCTGCTATGCCCCAGCAGATAATACCCACCTTCCCGAGCCTTGTTCATGTCCCTGCAGTAAGGAGTGATGTACAGCTGACAAGAAACCCACTTACCTCACTGGCGTCCTGGATGAGCCGCGAGCAGGGGGCAGATGGCGCCCCTGTCCAGGAGCCTTCTTCAGCATCGGCTGGTGTGGATCGTTCCGAACCTGATGGAGGCACCTTCACTACCGTCCGATGTGCCGAAAGACCCGATGGCAGAGTGGCGGTGGTGCAGAGGAGTTGTGTCACAATGCCGGAGATAGCACCAGAAGGAGAAGGTAGTGCTTGCCTCACCAAACACCTTGAGCCTGAAGGACTTCATGTATCGGAGACGCTGCTGAATATGGGAGATTGGATCAACTCCTGTATGGCCCCGGTTAGCATATTCTCAGCGGGAGATCACTTCAGGGCAACAGGTCCCTACTTACCATTGCTACCAGCAGCCCTGAATACATATAACATATGGGTAAATATAGCAGGCAGAGTTGGGGTGGGTTAAATGTTTGAACTACCTAAGTATACTGCTGTCGCTATTTAACCACGGCAGATTTCTTTATTGGTCCGTTGGACTTTGGTGACAGTAGCCATGTTCAGATGCAAAACATACAAGGGACCCTGAACCTATGTGGAAATGATGGTATAACTGTGCTGTGGACCCTTTGACTATTTCTCCTCTTAGAACTCCTGATATTGCTTCCTGGCACTGTCGCTTTCAGTAGCCAGACTGCTCCACAGAGTCCTTTTTGCTTTTACCTGCTCTGTAATTTAGCTCAATCTAAAGTGTCTGCAATTCCTTCCCTGTCTCCTCAATTCCGCTTTAGTTTGCCTTGGCAGATAAAATTTAGCTATTGTTGGATTAATTATCTTGATGTACCCAGCTGTATTACCATACTGTGTAACTTAATGATCATGTTTTATTTGTGTCCCCAACTGTTGTCCGCAACACACTATGAGAACAACACAGGTACCGAGAGTTTTACGCCACTTAGCAATGTACTTGAGGGAAAATCCTTAACAGCCATCTTGGATATTGTAGTTAGTACTAGTCACTTATGTGTCGCAGTGACCACCTTAGACACATAGGAAAACATCAGGTACCATATGCGGCTTATACATATCGGAGCCCAGCCTTCCTTTTCCCTTAGCTCTCTCTGCTGGTCTCTCTCTTCAATTTAAGCCCTATAATTATTATTTCCAGCCCTTATTATGAAGTACCACTTAAGTTAGAGTTATCTAGGGGGCCTCTCTCCTTTAGCATATGTTTAAGGGCGGTATGCTATACCCCATTACATATATACGCTCCGTAATGACTTTTTACCCTATGGATCCATAAATATGAATACACCTTGAGAAAATAAAGTAAAAATAAGAGGTTCAATCACTCGGGACCCAAAAGTGGTCCGTTTAACTTCTCTTTAGTTTGGCAAACTTTGTTAATGAGTATGTATTTGCTTATCTTGTATTGAATGTATTTTGGGAAGCGTCTGTGTTTTCCTCATGTATATTAACTACTACTGTATGTTTGCTTCATTTTGAACCCCAATAAAAATGATTTAAAAAAAAATAAAAAAATAAAATAAAAAAAAAAAATATGTTTTTATTTGAGCTTTTACTCCTTACAATATTTTGAGCTACCAACATATTTACATTGTCAATATGCTGTGATACTCATTTTCTTCATAAATAGAAAGAAAATTATCAGGTAAGCATAATTTATGTTTTATCCAAATTTTTATTATTGCCCCTTGTACATTTGATGTAGCAATTGAAAGTAAAGTCCTTCCAAATGTTTTATTCAATCTACAAGTTATTACTTGATATGGCGTGACACCTGTAGTAGAATGTAGTATATATCTTATGGTCATTGAACATAAAGGTAATGTTTTGCCCATGTTGAAAGTTTAATACTACAAATTTTAGTTTATAATTGTTTATAGTATTTATTACCCCTTTCTACTGCTCCTGATGATTACAGTCTATAAGCAATACATAATTTATGCTTAATTCCCAATGATTAATTAATTTCCTTGAAATATTTTTCCACTAAATGCAGGTTCATTATTACTTCCTACTACAAATGGCATTCCCATCTAGAGAAAAGCTCAAATAAATAACCTATGCAACTATAAAAACTACTTGATTTGTTTTTGGAAAAAACCTCAATCCATTTTGTGAATATATCTAATACCACTAAACTATACATGTATTCTTCTAGTATTTTAGGTAAAAACCAACAAAACAAAATAATAACTATTTATATTTGTAACCAAGGTTTGTCATGGAGAAAAGTAAAAACCTTAATAATTATTGATTCATATTGACTGAAAAATTAAACTGCAGACAAGGCAAATTTCTAGAACATATTGGGAAAAAAACAAAAAAAATATTATCTTTCATTGGTGGCCACCATTACAAATTTTTCTGTATTTTTGTCACATGTTCTATCTGCAGAATAATGTCCGCCTATAGGAAGCAAATTACATTTTTGAAAATTAATCTACACATTCTTAAAGGGAAAATAAACTTTCATGTTTAAAATAGGGCATGTAATTTTAAACAACTTTCCAATTCACTTGTATCACCAATTTTGCTTTGTTATTTTGGTATTCTTAGTTGAAAGCTAAAGCTATGAGGTTTATATCTACATTTCTTAGACTTTGAAGACCACTTGTAATCTAAATACATTGTGATATTTTTTCACCACTAGAGGGCATTAGTTCATGTGTTTCATATAGATAACATTGAGCTCATGCACGTGAATTTACCATAAAGACAGCTCTGATTGGCTAAACTGCAAGTCTATCAAAAGATCTGAAATAAGGGAGCAGTCTTCTGAGGCTTATATACAAATTAATTACAGAGGTAAACTTGTATAATTAAAACTATGTTGGTTATGCAAAACTGGAAAATTGGTAATTAAGAGATTATCTATCTTTTAAAACAACAACAATTCTTGTGTTCACTGTCCCTTTAAGGAATTCAACAGCTGGAAATACAAACAACATATTTTACTTATTTAAGCACATTAAAGTTCCATTTTCTTCATATTTTATAAATTTGTCATTTGCCCATGATACTGGCAGTGATAAAGGTTTCCCTGCTAAATGCCTTTATTTTAACATTACATAAGAAATATAAGAATTTTGCAATGACACCAAATGTGCTTTATTTTTATTTTATCTTTTTAATTTAATTTTTTTAATGTAATTGCAGAAATCTCAGGTTCCTCATTGAACTCCCATAATTTTACTTGTTTTGCAGCCTTTTTAGCACAAGCATCAACTAAGTTATTTTGTTCATTATGTTCATCACTTTTAGTGTGATTTTTTTACTTTAATTATTGCATATGGCAATTTACATTTATTTAGCAAATATGAAATACACTTCAACAGATTTGTATGTACCAATGGTTTTTCATCATATGACTTAAAACCATTATATACATACAAAGGAAGCATTGTCAGTGTATTAACCATATATGCACTATTATTATAAATGTCAATAGCCATATCTGCTTAGTGTTCCAATGTACAACAAACATTAGCCCATTTAGCATATTGAGAATAATGTATCTCACATAAATGCACATTTATTTTATCAGGTAAAATTATGGAAAAACCTGTATATGCTTTACCATCCTTATGATAAAAAGAACCATCACAGTAAACATCTGTACTTTGCACCAAAAATATATAAACTTGAATTGAAAGGAAAAAATAACACAAAAAAGTGTGTGGTTCACCTTCATATAGCAAACATGCTGGCAACAAAGTTGTTTCCTTTATATATGTCTATTTTTCTTTTCATTAGCATCAGCACCACTTTTAAAATCTTGCAGATGAAATTATACTGTTTCCTAGTTTCACCAGTAAGTTCAAAGGAAAATGTGAACTTTGCAATAACACTTTTTTAAATCATGTTATTTAAAATGTTCTTATGTCCAGAATACTGACAACAACTGTTCCTCACACAGGAATACTTTTCTTCAGATATTTTCAAAAGGTCATGATGCATAGGTCACTGGTTTCAGTTTTCCAACCTTCTCTTTACATAGCACTGCAGATAAAGTCTTTCTTTTCTTTTTTTTTTTTTTTTTTTTTAAGTAGTAACTTCCAATTGAAACACTTTTCTGGGGTCTGTGTAAGCAACACCATCGTATTGATCCTTTTTTAGGTTCTCAAATGTTTTCTTTCTTTAGCAAGTCAAACAAGGGTCCAGTCAAAACTTTAAACTTTGGAATAAAGTCTCTTTGGTATTGGAATAATCCCAAAATGATCTTAAAACAGTCTTTGACACAGGTATGTTTAGTCTTTTTATGACATCCACTTTTGTTGATCTGGAATCTTTCTTTCAGATGATATTGTCACTCCTGTAAAGTTCACTGTTGTCTGTAAAAATTGGCATTTCTTTATATTCACTTTTAGTCCAGTATTTGCCAATAATTTCAACAATTCTGTAAACAATTTAAAATGTTCTTTTTCTGTTTCTGTAGTACATACCAAATCATCAACATATTGCAGAAGTGCTAATAGTCTTGACAATCTTGATAGAATAGCAGCCATCCTTTCATGTAAAATTGTTGCTGAATTGTTCAGGACCACAGGAAGACATAAACATAATGTGATCTTCTTTCCACTTGAAAACAAACTTGTACTGTGACTTTGGGTGCAGAGGTACAAACCAATAACTGTTTGCTATATCAAGGCTTAAATAAAACTTTGTATTTGGAGGGATAAAGGAAAAAATAGGAACCTCTCTGATATTTTGATGCCTAGGCAGATGTCACTGGATGTAATTTACCTTAATCAATTGTTAAATGCCCATTTCCATCAGGTTTCTGTACAAACTAAATAGTAAAATTAGTAACAGATTTACCTTTTCTCAATAGACTTTGTTCAAGTAAAATAATATATAATTTGCTGTACATATGGCTCACTTTCCTTAATAATATAATAATAATAATAATAATATGGATATTGCTTTTATAGCTAAATGTACATTTCCTATGATAAACTCCTCCTCTTGCAATTTCCCAAATCATATTTATGTTCAGCAAATGCATGTGCAAACTGCTGCAAAATATTTGTAACCTTAGCATTTGTATGTACAAGTAAACTTAACTTGTCATGTTTCTTTAGATTATAAACATAATGTGAAACAGAAATAACATAATGTTTATCAACTGTATTAAACTATATTTTACCATTAGCATAATAAAGTAAAACATTATATTTTGTTAGAAATTTATAACCCAAAATTGACATTTCATCAGACAAATTCACTAAATATTCTTCTAATTCAAAATACCATTATCAATTAAATTCATATCATTTTTAGCTTTAAAACATCTTTATATGTACCTTGAAAAACTTGCAACACAATTTGTTTTTTCCCCCTACGAACAATGGATTAGATTGAGGTTTTGTGAGGTATAAATAATGAATATAGGCACACCAGTATTTAATAAAAATACATTCCATCATGAGCCCCCATTCATGACTCCTTTAAAAACTGGGCAACTATATACGTTACGTCTGAACCTCACTCCAGACAAGATTTGGAGGCAATTATTCCTTTTTACCCATTTTCAGAACTGGTAATTTTATTTGTAATTTGAATCAATTTAACTCTTTCCAGTTCCTTTTTTAGATTTTCCAATTTGTATCTAGTTTCAAATTGTTCAGCAGATGTTGCTACAACAGTATTGTATCTTTGTACAAATTTAGCATTAATATGTCTCCATTTTTTACAAAGATAATACTTAAATTTTATCAATATTTTCTTGTTAGAAATGATTTTAGTACATTCTCTTTTATCTGGGAATGGCTTTCCAACTGCAGACATTCTCTGTTTTATTCCCTTGTTAGTTTCATTACACAACTCTGCTCTTTTCAGACATTCAATTATTTTGTTAAAAGTGTTACTTGAAAACACAGTCAAACCAACCAATTTTCTAATTTCTGGATTACTGCAGTTTATCTCATGCTTATATATTTTATTGTTATGATCTACTTCAGTATTTTCAGGCAAAGTTAGTTTATAAATTTCAAACAGTCTATCAGCAAATCCTTGCACTGATTCATTCTTTCTCTGCTTGCAATTTCCATAAGATGAATGAGCATCCATTTTATCAATTCCTAATGTTTTTAGTAACTCATGCACTAACTGTTGTTTAACTCTTGGTCTAAGAATTACATCTGAAGGCATGCTTGCTTTTAATGCATCATCCATACTTGTTACAATTATATCACATATATCATTTGTTTGCAATTCTTTGTGTATTCTTTCAAACTGTGATAACCTAATCATAACATCTAAGGCAGAGCTTTCCAAACTTTTCATGTTGGTGACACACTTTGTAGACCTACATCATTTCGCGACACATTAATTCAGTTGTACTAGCAAAAAGGAGGTTAAACTAACTTGTTTTAAAAGATACAGACACATACATAAATTATATAATAACAAAATGCATTTACATACAAGTAACAGTAAGTATGTGCAAGCATTAAAAAAAGTTTAATAACACCAATAGCTACTTACTATTTTAATGGGATGTATGAGGTTGATGGAATGAACACAGTTTAGATAAAGATACTCACATTTGATCAAGCATTTTTAATCTTCTACTTCCTATCCATATATCAAGAGCAGGAGCAGCAATGCACTACTGGGAGCTAGCTGCAAAAAAACCCCACTGACTTCAGCTCAGCGTTTAAAGCTGCCACCCTCAGCGCTCTGTGAGTCTGACTACTGCCTGCGCTGCAAACACACTGCTGTCCCTCTCACTGTCTACACTTGCAGTCACGAGCCTATTGAGGAGACTTCATGTGCAGTCAGGAGCCAATGTGTCGCCAAAGCAGCCAATGGGAATAGTTTCAGTTCCCACTGAGCTGTGCCAATTGGTTAAGATTATCTGTGACCCACTAGGTATCAATCACGTGTCAACCATGTGATATGCGTAGCAGGCAGGTGGAAAGTCAGAAACCAAAAAACAATTAAAAAAAAAATTAAAAAAATTTGTGCTGAAGCAGGGACACACCTACACACTGCTGCCGACACACTAGTGTGTCCCGACACACAGTTTGGAAAGCACTGATCTAAGGGATCATCGCTTAATTTAAACTGTCCTAGTTCTTTATTTAATGTAGCAATTTCTGTGCTAGACAAAGACTGGTTAATTTTAGTACATGAAATGATCTTTCTCTCTTCATCCAACTGTTCCTTAAGTAGAATTGGTGTCATCTTTACATTCTCCACATTCTTTTTGTCACTAACACACTCTGACTTTACACAATTAACTGGTATTTTGCATGCAGCGATTAATGCATTTCTTTGACCAAGTTTTATTTGTAAATCATTAATAATTTCATGACATTTAGAATGATCCTCAGGTACACACACTTGCCCTGAATGTTTTAAACCTTGTATTGCTCCATAAGCATCAAGTAACATTTGTTGTAAAGACCTAATCTCTGCACTCAATTCTCTATTTGTCAACAAAGCTTCTCTAGTTTCCTGACTAAAAGAAACAGCTGAAGTATTTTTTAAAGATTCATTCTGACATTTCACCTCAGTTAACTGTCTTTGTAAATCCTGCAATTCTCCAGTTACTTTAGAATAATTCTCTGCTATTTTGTATGCACCAAACATTAATGCTTTCTTTCCCTCAGACTTGGAAAATATCTTATTGTCAATAGATTTATTAACATACTCTTGCACATTAGACCATGGATTAAAAACTCCTTCAATACAGTTTAAAATTTCATTCTGTTTTTTAACTGAAGCGATTTTTCCCAAATACAGCTCCATAACCTTTTAACCTTGTGAATGTTATAAACAATTACTCATCTAAAGAATGCTAGCTAATTCTTCAGCACAAGTAATCTATCTCTCTTTAACAAAACCTAAAAATAAAGCTATCTGTTGTGAACACGAATCTTAACAAATCTCCTACCTGCTGCCGCCAAAATGTAAGATATTACTCTTAAATAACCAAAGGATCTTATGTTAAAAACCATTCACGTCTAAAAATTAATATATAAATATATTAATAATCGGCCCTGTACAAACGAATTTCATATACCGTACTGTATATCTTTGAAACCCTCCAGAAACAGACAACCATACTACCTTCAACTATTTAAACCAGCACACATTTATTAACCCCTTAATGACCGAGGACGTGCAGGGTACGTCCTCAAAAAAAAGGCAGTTAATGCCTGAGGACGTACCCTGCACGTCCTCGGTGTGGAAAGCAGCTGGAAGCGATCCTGCTCGCTTCCAGCTGCTTTCCGGTTATTGCAGTGATGCCTCGATATGGAGGCATCCTGCAATAACACTGTCTGGCCATCCGATGCAGAGAGAGCCACTCTGTGGCCCTCTCTGCACCGGACATCGATGGCCGGTATCGTTGGTGGGTGGGAGCCGACTTGGGAGGCGGGTGGGCGGCCATCGATGGGCCGGGTAATGTAGAGGGGGGCGGGATCGGGGGCAGGGCTGATGGGGGCGCGCACGGGCGCGCGCGCGTGCACGGGGGGCGGCGGGCGGGCGCGTGCACGGGGCGGGAGCGGGTGGGAACGCTACACTACAGAAACTATAACTTATTAAAAGTTTGAAAAATGCTGTATTAAAATTATAATATATATAAATCGGAGGTATCTAGGAGGGGGTGGGGGGTTGGT
Source organism: Bombina bombina (assembly GCF_027579735.1). Lineage (NCBI taxonomy): Eukaryota > Metazoa > Chordata > Amphibia > Anura > Bombinatoridae > Bombina > Bombina bombina. Next base: position 39,768,798 of record NC_069503.1, read on the forward strand.
CTTTGCTGGGGCAGGGAGCTACACTACAGAAAAGGGGAAAAAATAAAAAATATCAGTCATTTTATTCTAAACTGGGTACTGGCAGACAGCTGCCAGTACCCAAGATGGCGGCCATTAAGGCAGAGGGGGAGAGTTAGAGAGCTGTTTGGTGGGGGATCAGTCAGGTTGGGGGCTAAAGGGGGGTCCTACAGAGCAGCATATGTAAATATGCCTTTTCTTAAAAAAAAAAAAGCCCAAATATTGCTTTTATTTTAGTACTGGCAGAGTTTCTGCCAGTACTTAAGATGGCGGGGACAATTGTGGGGTGGGGGAGGGAAGAGAGCTGTTTGGGAGGGATCAGGGGGTCTGATGTTTCAGGTGGGAGGCTAAGCTCTACACTAAAGCTAAAATTAACCCTGCAAGCTCCCTACAAGCTACCTAATTAACCCCTTCACTGCTAGCCATAATACGCGTGATGCGCATTTAGCGGCCTAAGTACCAAAAAGCAACGCCAAAGCCATATGTGTCTGCTATTTCTGAACAAAGGGGATAACAGAGAAAAATTTACAACCATTTATGCCATAATTGCACAAGCTGTTTGTAAATAATTTCAGTGAGAAACAAAAAGTTTGTGAAAAAGGGAACTTTTTTTTTTATTTGATCGCATTTGGCGGTGAAATGGTGGCATGCAATATACCAAAATGGGCCTAGATCAATACTTTGGGTTGTCTGCTACACTACACTAAAGCTAAAATTAACCCTACAAGCTCCCTACAAGCTCCCTAATTAACCCCTGCACTGCTGGGCATAATACACGTGTGGTGCACAGCGGCATTTAGCGGCCTTCTATTTACCAAAAAGCAATGCCAAAGCCATATATGTCTGCTATTTCTGAACAATGGGGATCCCAGAGAAAAATTTACAACCATTTATGCCATAATTGCACAAGCTGTTTGTAAATAATTTCAGTGAGAAACCGAAAGTTTGTGAAAAAGTGAACGATTTTTTGTATTTGATCGCATTTGGCGGTGAAATGGCGGCATGAAATATACCAAAATTGGCCTAGATCAATACTTTGGGATGTCTTCTAAAAAAAAATATATACATGTCAAGGGATATTCAGGGATTCCTGAAAGATATCAGTGTCCCAATGTAACTAGCGCTAATCTTGAATAAAATGGTTTGGAAATAGCAAAGTGCTACTTGTATTTATGGCCCTATAACTTGCAAAAAAAGCAAAGAACATGTAGACATTGGGTATTTCTAAACTCAGGACAAAATTTAGAAACTATTTAGCATGGGTGTTTTTTGGTGGTTGTAGATGTGTAACAGATTTTGGGGGTCAAAGTTAGAAAAAGTGGTTTTTTTCCATTTTTTTCTCATATTTTATAATTTTTTTTACAATAAATTATAAGATATGATGAAAATAATGGTATCTCTGGAAAGTCCATTTAATGGCGAGAAAAACGGTATATAATATGTGTGGGTACAGTAAATGAGCAAGAGGAAAATTACAGCTAAACACAAACACCGCAAAAATGTAAAAATAGCCTTGGTCCCAAACGGACAGAAAATGGAAAAGTGCTGTGGTCATTAAGGGGTTAAAGAACAGATAAATAACAAGATTACATGTTACTGTTTACAAGGTTAAACACACCAAAACAATTTAACAGAGAAATAATACATAAATGAATATTACCCCGTTTGTTTCCTGTGGGAGTCCTGGCTACAGCTGTTGATGTTTTCCTTTCAAAGATGAACTCTGTCTATTCTCCTTTCTCCTAACCTTTATACCCTTTAAGAATGCTGACCATATACTTTTGGCTCTATTCCAAATAAGGTGCTCTACCCTATTGTAAGGTTTTGCTACCTACAGCAAACTTCTCTACCCATATATGATCTTAACTCTTGTTATACATAAACTGGCTACCTCAGCATTGCTCCATGCCTGATGTTTTAAAATAGTAAACAGAACATATTAACCTCTTTATAACTGTAATAATGCCATCTTTCTATAACTACAGTAATACTACATTTATACACATTAAAATCTTACATATACAATTTTATGTTATCTAGGTTTTTATATTATTATTAACCATTTAATATTTTACAGTTTATCTTGTATGGTCTTTATCTATGCCCCAATACTAACAGGCTTGAGAATTGAGTTTATATACGCTCATAATTTCGATTTATATTGGCGCACCTCCTATATAGACCCTGATAGTGTAGCTATTTAGGTTTCTAGTGGTTTTTGAAAAAAGATATGTTTGTGTTTACATAGAGTGATAATATAACAAGATGTTTTTCAACAAGTTCAGTCAATTGAAAAGGACCATAAAATATAGAATTACAAAACCACAGGTGAATAATAAAAATACAATGCAATAAAACTTACTATAAAATTAAAAAGAGCAGTAGATTGTTTTATGATAAATATAGTTCTGCACCTGTACCATGTGACAGCCATCAGCCAATAACAGACTCCTGTACCATGTGACAGCTATCAGCCAATAACAGACTCCTGTACCATGTGACAGCTATCAGCCAATAACAGACTCATATGTTTATATAATGTGATCTCCTGCATATGCTAAGTAGGAGCCGGAGCCTCAGGTCATTTAAAAGGCTGTGTACAATTTAATAATGAAAATAAATTACAGACAGCAAACAGTTATTTTATATAAAAATAAAGCTAAAGGAGAAATTTCCCATACACTTTATACTATTTTATACACCGGTAAAACAAGTCATTAGAAACACATTAAAGGGACAGCAAAGTCACAATTACACTTTTATGATTCAAATTTAAACAACTTTCCTATTACCTTCTATTATCAAATCTGCTTTATTCCCTTGGGGACCTTTGTGACAAAGCATATAATGCACTATGGTGCGCTAGCTGCTGATTAGTGGCACATACAAACCTCTTGTCATTGGCTCACCTTATGTGCTCAGCTAGCTTCCAGTAGTGCATTGCTGCTGCTTCAATAAAGGATTTCTAGAGAATGAAGCAAATATCATAATATAAGTAAATTGGAAAGTTGTTTAAAATTATGTTTTGTTTAATTAATGAAAAACATTTGGATTTTTTTGTTCTTTCAAGTGAAAACCAAATTTACAGTACACTGTCCCTTTAAGTCTGTGATCATGTGACATAAACAGCAGCAGCTGAAGGTGCAGAATACACTTACTAAGGTCTTTACTAACAACAAGAATCAGTCACAGATCAGTGGGATAAACGTTCTGATGATAAACAGGTGCAGCTAATAGAAATAAGAAATGTATTATAAAATAACCTCATTAGAAATAAAATAATCTGCAGATCACAAGATATTTATCATTAGATCAGTAAATGTGATGAGACTGATACAACAGGGCCATAAGCTGAGTGATATTTATTACTGGAGCAAATAGCAGATTCAGACTAATATTAAATGAAAATGGTTTATCTGGGCTCTACAGTTAGTTATAAACCTGGAGAGAAATACAGGATTCTATTTGGCTGATAATTAAGAATCTGTTGCTCATTGGATAACAGGAACAACCCCCACAAATGTATTATTGGGCAGACCCCCTCAAGCTTTAAAATATTGTTTGGTTCTGCTACAAACATTCATTATACTAAGTACTAGAAATAAAAATGTATTAAATTAACATCTTTAAATGGAAGAACTTAAATTCATTAACACAGCATGAAAACTATAGAAAAGAAAAAAAAAGAGGAGATATGTATGTGCGCTAAAAGCTAGGGGAAATCGTTATAGACCTTTAAAAAGGATTTGCAGGGATATATATCAAGACAAAGTATGTATATACAATTAATGTTTTATTAAAAAGAATGAACAAAAATATACTATTCATGAAATTCATACAGTATATGGAAATAATATATAACAATTAATCTAACTAGATTAAGATATATAACAGACATATAAATAATATGACCGGTCATATGAAAATGAAAAATATATATAAAAACATATAAACTGGTTCCACTCCAAATACAATCTTAAAGCTCAAATAGAATATCAAAGAGACAAGAGGGAAGTGGTTCTGGGCAGTTCGTACTTTCCCTTGTAGTTAAGAACAGCAATGTCTCTTTAGTATAGACTGTAATACACCTTGTAATACAAAAAGTCCCACTTTATGGTGATGGAGCTGTATATAATGGCGGTATTGCTGTAATCTCACGCTGGGATGTTATATACAAATGAACAGGTCAAAGGAATGCATATATTGTGCTGTTATAGTGCACATAGACCAATGCAAAATCAGTAAGTTACAGCATTGTCTCTGTTTAATAGAATGTAGTCCACTTTGTAATAAAAAGAGACCCAATCTGTATGTGATAGCGGTATTCCTGTGGTCCCACGCCGGGATGTTACATATGAATCAATGGATAGGTGGTATATACTGTGTTATAATATTTACACATATGCCAGAAGAAAATAAACCAAACTACAGGACTGTTACACCTCTGTATGCCTACCTGCTCTCCTTTGAGCTAGCTTCGGTCTGTGTATGGTAAGACACAGGTGTCCGTACAGCTCCATGTAGCTGGTGATGTCACACGCTACGTCGGTACTCAGGAAAAGAAGATCCGTACTGCATTCGATTTCCTTTACTCTGCACAGAGTACTTGTAGCTGTAAAAACAAAATTTATGCTTACCTGATAAATGCATTTCTCTTGTGGTGTATCCAGTCCACGGATTCATCCATTACTTGTGGGATATTCTCCTTCCCAACAGGAAGCTGCAAGAGGATCACCCACAGCAGAGCTGTCTATATAGCTCCTCCCCTAACTGCAACCTCCAGTCATTCGACCGAAGACAAGCAAGAGAAAGGAGAAACTATAGGGTGCAGTGGTGACTGTAGTTTAAAAATAAAAAACACCTGCCTTAAAATGACAGGGCGGGCCGTGGACTGGATACACCACAAGAGAAATAAATTTATCAGGTAAGCATCAATTTTGTTTTCTCTTGTAAGGTGTATCCAGTCCACGGATTCATCCATTACTTGTGGGATACCAATACCAAAGCTATAGGACACGGATGAAGGGAGAGACAAGGCAGGCGCTTAAATGGAAGGCACCACTGCCTGTAAGACCTTTCTCCCAAAAATAGCATCTGAAGAAGCAAAAGTATCAAATTTGTAGAATTTAGAAAAAGTATGAAGCGAAGACCAAGTCGCCGCCTTACAAATCTGTTCAACAGAAGCCTCATTTTTAAAAGCCCATGTGGAAGCCACTGCTCTAGTGGAATGAGCTGTAATTCTTTCAGGAGGCTGCTGGCCAGCAGTCTCATAAGCTAAGCGGATTATACTTCTTAACCAAAAGGAAAGAGAAGTTGCTGAAGCCTTTTGGCCTCTTCTCTGTCCAGAGTATACCACAAACAATGCCGATGTTTGACGAAAATCCTTAGTAGCTTGTAAATAAAACTTTAAAGCACAAACGACGTCAAGATTATGTAATAGACGTTCCTTCTTTGAAGAAGGATTAGGACACAGTGACAGAACAACAATCTCCTGATTGATATTCCTATTAGATACCACCTTAGGAAGAAACCCAGGTTTGGTACGCAAAACTACCTTATCTGCATGGAAAATTAGATAAGGGGAATCACAATGTAAGGCAGATAACTCTGAAACTCTTCGAGCCGAAGAGATAGCTACCAAAAACAGAACTTTCCAAGATAAAAGCTTGATATCTATGGAATGCAGAGGTTCAAATGGAACCAAGAATGCTTCTATGCACTGTTATAACATTTATTTTGGTAGTATAATTAGGTTACTGTGCCTTGAACAACTAAAGAGATATTGTACGTTAAAAATTAACTTTTATTAGTATCTTTTTTAAAAAGACAGCTTTGGTGGATGATAGAACTGCCCTGAATAGTTAAAAACACTCTCACTGTGCTGAGTGAAAAAACAGCATGTTTTGATTATGTTACAGAAGTAGAACTTGTAGTACTTAAAGCAGTAGATTGTAACTACAAAATGGACTCAAGAGCTAACATAGAGAACTATAGCCTCTTGGGCCTATGTTGCTCTCAATAGTGTCTGATTTGCTATGCTTATATATGTAATTTATGAGCTTTATATGGTAAACAATATATATTGACACTATCCAGTTATCCTTGGACTTTGCAATCTAAAACTGCTAATATATGTTGGTGCTAAAAATATAAATACTGACTATGGTGGCAGCTTACAATTAGTAAATATGTCTATCTTGCTGCTTATGGTTGTTTATTACATCAGCAATAGTAGAAAATAGATACTGAAACAGTATTATATAGAGATGAGAGATATTGTTTTGAGGCTGTGCACTCTATATAATATCACTAGTTATGATATAGCATATCACGATCTTATACCGTAGTATTAGTAGAATACCGTAGTATTAGTAGAATATTACCATAGGAAGTGATCTGAAACACTGCAGGATGTGCATTAAATTTTCTACAGAGACTAGTGTTATGTGATCACCTCTTGCTACACACTGGTATTAATTATGTTGCATCTATATAATATAAATGCAAGTTACCAAATTGTATGTAGCCCACAGATAAAGAGATGGTCTTTATATTACGGTCATATGTAGATTGTATTATTATTTCTAAAGCACTGTGTAGCCCTATATATTTTAGGGGCTTAAATAAAAAGCTGGTTTATAGAAGCGTTTGTTGTTAACTGTTTAATCCTGTCAGAGAAGGACTGACACCTAAGGCTGTAAACAGTATTTACTAAATGAAAACTTATATCAAACCGATTACTGAGTTTCAAATGCCTTATCAGAGTTAAATTGTAACAGATATCCTATATGTCGTTAAGACATTCCACCACAGAGCATGCCTGCTTAGTAACAAAACCACCCTATGATTCAATTAACTGTAGTCAGCATTAGCAACCAAACTTTAACAAATTCTTCTACGTATACTGTTTGAAAGTTTTTTACATGCTGTTATTTTTAAATTTGTAACAACTAGTGAGGCAAGTTTAAAAAAAGAGGAGACCCCTGACGCGGCGTTTCACTAACGCTTCCTCAAAGGGGTCTCTGAGGAAGCGTTAGTGAAACGCCGCGTCAGGGGTCTCCTCTTTTTTTAAACTTGCCTCACTAGTTGTTACAAATTTAAAAATAACAGCATGTAAAAAACTTTCAAACAGTATACGTAGAAGAATTTGTTAAAGTTTGGTTGCTAATGCTGACTACAGTTAATTGAATCATAGGGTGGTTTTGTTACTAAGCAGGCATGCTCTGTGGTGGAATGTCTTAACGACATATAGGATATCTGTTACAATTTAACTCTGATAAGGCATTTGAAACTCAGTAATCGGTTTGATATAAGTTTTCATTTAGTAAATACTGTTTACAGCCTTAGGTGTCAGTCCTTCTCTGACAGGATTAAACAGTTAACAACAAACGCTTCTATAAACCAGCTTTTTATTTAAGCCCCTAAAATATATAGGGCTACACAGTGCTTTAGAAATAATAATACAATCTACATATGACCGTAATATAAAGACCATCTCTTTATCTGTGGGCTACATACAATTTGGTAACTTGCATTTATATTATATAGATGCAACATAATTAATACCAGTGTGTAGCAAGAGGTGATCACATAACACTAGTCTCTGTAGAAAATTTAATGCACATCCTGCAGTGTTTCAGATCACTTCCTATGGTAATATTCTACTAATACTATGGTATTCTACTAATACTACGGTATAAGATCGTGATATGCTATATCATAACTAGTGATATTATATAGAGTGCACAGCCTCAAAACAATATCTCTCATCTCTATATAATACTGTTTCAGTATCTATTTTCTACTACTGCTGATGTAATAAACAACCATAAGCAGCAAGATAGACATATTTACTAATTGTAAGCTGCCACCATAGTCAGTATTTATATTTTTAGCACCAACATATATTAGCAGTTTTAGATTGCAAAGTCCAAGGATAACTGGATAGTGTCAATATATATTGTTTACCATATAAAGCTCATAAATTACATATATAAGCATAGCAAATCAGACACTATTGAGAGCAACATAGGCCCAAGAGGCTATAGTTCTCTATGTTAGCTCTTGAGTCCATTTTGTAGTTACAATCTACTGCTTTAAGTACTACAAGTTCTACTTCTGTAACATAATCAAAACATGCTGTTTTTTCACTCAGCACAGTGAGAGTGTTTTTAACTATTCAGGGCAGTTCTATCATCCACCAAAGCTGTCTTTTTAAAAAAGATACTAATAAAAGTTAATTTTTAACGTACAATATCTCTTTAGTTGTTCAAGGCACAGTAACCTAATTATACTACCAAAATAAATGTTATAACAGTGCATAGAAGCATTCTTTTTTCCAATGACTAACCTGCCTCACCAGCAGAAGTAGTCATAAACAGTACTAAATTGTATCCCCATGCTTACGCACTGCTCCTCAAGTGTTTAATAGGATTCACTGATATATTCAACATATTATATTACAAAACACTATAGGAGTAACTATAAAGCCCTATCAATATAGAAAGGTTCTAATTTTCCTTTTTCTGTTCAAATGGAACCCCTTGAAGAACTTTAAGAACTAAATTTAAACTCCATGGCGGAGCAACAGGTTTAAACACAGGCTTAATTCTAACTAAAGCCTGACAAAACGCCTGAACGTCTGGAACATCCGCCAGACGCTTGTGCAAAAGAATAGACAGAGCATAAATCTGTCCCTTTAATGAACTAGCTGACAATCCCTTCTCCATTCCTTCTTGGAGAAAAGATAATATCCTGGGAATCCTGACTTTACTCCATGAGTAACCCTTGGATTCACACCAATGAAGATATTTACACCATATCTTATGATAGATTTTCCTGGTGACAGGCTTTCGAGCCTGAATTAAGGTATCAATGACCGACTCGGAGAAACCACGTTTTGATAAAATCAATCGTTCAATCTCCAAGCAGTCAGACGGAGAGAAATTAGATTTGGATGGTTGAAAGGACCCTGAAGTAGAAGGTCCTGCCTCAGCGGCAGAGTCCATGGTGGAAGGGATGACATGTCCACCAGATCTGCATAACAAGTCCTGCGTGGCCACGCAGGTGCTATCAAAATCACTGAAGCTCTCTCCTGCTTGATCTTGGCAATCAGACGAGGGAGCAGAGGAAACGGTGGAAACAAATAAGCCAGGTTGAAGGACCAAGGCGCTGCTAGAGCATCTATCAGCGCTGCCTTGGGATCCCTGGACCTGGAACCATAACAAGGAAGCTTGGCGTTCTGACGAGATGCCATGAGATCCAGTTCTGGTTTGCTCCAACGTTGAATCAACTGTGCAAACACCTCCAGATGGAGCTCCCACTCCCCCGGATGAAAAGTCTGTCAACTTAGAAAATCCGCCTCCCAGTACTCTACTCCTGGGATATGGATAGCTGATAGATGGCAAGAGTGAACCTCTGCCCATAGAATTATTTTTGAAACCTCCAACATTGCTAGGGAACTCCTTATTCCCCCTTGATGGTTGATGTAGGCTACAGTCGTGATATTGTCCGACTGAAATCTGATGAACCTGACCGCAGCAAGCTGAGGCCAAGCCTTAAGAGCATTGAATATCGCTCTTAGTTCCAGAATGTTTATCAGAAGGCCTGCGGAAGGTCATACCCTTGGACAGATGGACCCGAGATAACCACCAGAGAAGAGAATCTCTGGTCTCTTGATCCAGATTTAGTAGAGGGGACAAATCTGTGTAATCCCCATTCCACTGACTGAGCATGCAAAGTTGCAGTGGTCTGAGATGTAGACGGGCAAACGGCACTATGTCCATTGCCGCTACCATTAAGCCGATTACTTCCATACACTGAGCCACCGAAGGGCGAGAAGTAGAATAAAGAACACGGCAGGAATTTAGAAGTTTTGACAACCTGGCCTCTGTCAGGTAAATCTTCATTTCTACAGAATCTATCAGAGTTCCTAGGAAGGAAACTCTTGTGAGAGGGGATAGAGAACTATTTTCTTCGTTCACTTTCCACCCATGAGACCTCAGAAATGCCAGCACAACGTCCGTATGGGACATGGCAATTTGAACATTCAACGCCTGTATCAGAATGTCATCTAAGTAAGGGGCTACTGCTATACCCTGCGGCCTTAGGACCGCTAAGAGCGACCCTAGAATCTTCATAAAGATTGCTTGGTGCCGTAGCTAACCCAAAGGGAAGAGCCACAAACTGGTAATGCCTGTCTAGGAAGGCGAACCTGAGAAACCAATGATGATCTCTGTGTATCGGAATGTGAAGATAAGCATCCTTTAAGTCCACGGTAGTCATCCACGGTAGTCATATATTGACCCTCCTGGATCATAGGTAGGATGGTTCGAATAGTCTCCATCTTGAAGGATGGAACCCTGAGAAATTTTTTTAGGATCTTGAGATTTAAGATTGGTCTGAAAGTTCCCACTTTCTTGGGAACTACAAAGAGATTTGAATAGAAGCCTTGCCCCTGTTCCTCCTTTGGAACTGGGTGGATCACTCCCATAACTAGGAGGTCTTGAACACAATGTAAGAATGCCTCTCTCTTTATCTGGTTTGCAGATAATTGTGAGAGATGAAATCTCCCTTTTGGGGAAGAAGCTTTGAAATCCAGAAGATATCCCTGGGACACAATTTCCAATGCCCAGGGATCCTGGACATCTCTTGCCCAAGCCTGGGCAAAGAGAGAAAGTCTGCCCCCTACTAGATCCGTTTCCGGATTGGGGGCTGATCTTTCATGCTGTCTTAGAGGCAGCAGCAGGTTTTTTGCTTATTCCAAGCCTGGTTAGGTCTCCAGACCGGCTTGGACTGGGCAAAATTTCACTCTTGTTTTGTATTAGAGGAAGTTGAAGCTGCGCCACTCTTGAAATTTCGAAAGGAACAAAAATTAGTCTGTTTGGTCCTTAATTTGTTGGACCTATCCTGAGGAAGGGCGTGACCTTTTCCTCCAGTAATATCAGAAATGATCTCCTTCAGTCCAGGCCCGAATAGGGTCTGCCCCTTGAAGGGAATATTGAGAAGTTAGACTTTGAAGTAACGTCAGCTGACCAGGATTTAAGCCATAGTGCCCTACGCGCCTTTAAGCTGGTCAAGGATATCATCCAATGGGGTTTCTACCTGTAGAGCCTCTTCTAGAGACTCAAACCAGAAGGCCGCAGCAGCAGTGACAGGGGCAATGCATGCAAGGGGCTGGAGAATAAAACCTTGATGAATAAAAATTTTCTTAAGGTAAACCTCTAATTTTTTGTCCATTGGATCTAGAAAAGCACAACTGTCCTCGACAGGGATAGTTGTACGCTTCGCTAGGGTAGTGTAATAGTAGCAATTTGAACAAGCCTTTAATTTTGTTTTGTAACTAAGAACCAACAATTGCCTCAAAAGTAGATTTGTAACATAAAAGAAGCTTGATGAATTCGTTGTCAGTGCTTCATATAATGTATTACTATTTGCCCAATAAGTGACAGTTTATTAACTTCATAAACTGTATTTCTTTCAGGGCAATTGATAATGCAAACAGTTCAAATTAAGCAGTAACGTAAAATATAGTATTCCTTGATTAGGCAGGTAAAGTTCATCAAATTAAGTAAGGATAACGATTAATAATGAAATAATTAGGTCTGACCTGAGAACGCAGGAGTTTGTTACTTGTCCGTTTGCTATGAACAGCAGCGTGGTACTCACAGGGAGAGCGGTTGTGGCTGCAGCTGATGACGTCACCGCTACTTGCTGTGCTGTGTCTGAAGCTGCTTGAATCCTGTTACCTTGTAAATGCTTCAGGGTTTGATGTCGAGTTAGTTTGATTTCCATACAGTAGGTAATATCTTCCAGTGTTGAATTGAGTAGTAGAGCTGCTAGATGTAGGAATGAAAAATAAGAGATGTTAACAGTAACTCTTCAAATAAGAAATTGTGAGGCTGTTGGAGAGTGAGGAAAAACTCTCAGTGTCACGCTTGTGCTGTGAATCCTTTCTCAATTAACCAGCAATGAGTGCTGGGGGGAAGTGCTTGATATAGGAGGCTCTTAAAGGGACAGATCATTAGCAAGCAGTAACCCTGACAGAGCCCCCCACAAAAAGAACCACAGCGAGGTTCAAGGCCTGGGACGATCAGGGTTACGTCTATGGAAGAGAGAAATCAGACGTGGAGCAGATATGTTCGAGGCAGGCTCCCAGGAATCATCTTCATGGCCAAAACCTTTCCAATGAACCAAATAGAAAAGATTCCCACGACGGAGTCTAGAATCCAGAATGCTATGAACCTCATACTGGCTATCAAGGGTAGCAGAAGGTATTGGGTCTTCTGATGTAATATTTGATATGGGTAGGTTGCAAGGTTTAATAAGAGACACATGGAAAGTCGGATGTATCTTAAAAGTTGATGGTAGTTGGAGTGTAACCGTTGTTGGACCATTTACCCTGACGATAGGGTAAGGACCCAAAAAGAGTTTACCTAGTTTCCTACAAGGATAAGGTATCTTGAGGTTCTTAGTGGAGAGCCATACTTGTTGTCCTACGGAATATTGAGGACTAGGTCTGTGGCGAAGATCGTAGTACCTGCGTTGTGATGCCTGTGCCTGAAGAATATGTTCACGAATTGAATAAAAGTTGGCAGAAAGGTCATTAATCAGATCATTCACCTGAGGACATGGGGTGTCAATCTTCGGAAGTAGTGTGAAATTTGGATGTAAACCATAATTTACAAAAAATGGTGATGTGCCAGTTGTGGAACTCTTATTATTATTATAGGCAAATTCTGCTAGGGGCAAGTAGGTGGCCCATGAATCTTGTTGGTGAGAGCAGAAGCAACGTAGGTATTGTTCTAGCCACTGGTTCACCCTCTCCGTCTGCCCATTCGTTTGAGGATGGTAAGCAGTGGTGAGTTTTTGTTCTATATGCAGAGCAGCACATAAATTTCTCCAGAACTTAGATGTGAATTGGGTTCCACGGTCACTAAGGATGGTTTTAGGTATTCCATGCAGTCTTACAATGTTTTGAATGAACAATTCACTGGTGATCTTGGAAGTGGGTAGGGAGGTAACCGGTATGACATGTGCCATCTTTGAGAATAGATCGGTGACAACCATTATAGTGGTGTATTTGTTAGAGACAGGTAAGTCCACGATAAAGTCCAGGGATACCGCCTCCCAGGGTACTTGTGGTACAGGTAAAGGCTGTAAAAGACCCACAGGGAGTTGTTTAGAAGGTTTGGAGGTTGCACATATAACGCATTTAGAAATATATTCTTTGAGATCGAGGTTAAGAGTAGGCCACCAAAAAGATCTCTTAAGTAAATCCAAAGTTTTATCCCTTCCCATGTGTCCAGCAAGGGGGGACTCATGAACTGTTTTCAAGATTGAAGATCTAAGATTTGGAGGTATGTATAGCTTCCCGTCCTTATAGAGTAAGCCATCAGAATTGTAGGTAAGATCTGTATGAGGTACTGATGGATCAATAGCAGTAGCATCTTTTATCACTGTAGTTAGACTTGTTATAACACCAATGATAGAGTCCTTAGGGACAACAGTAGTAGGAATGCATGGTATTATAGGTTTAGGACCTTGTCTAGAGAGGGCGTCAGCCTTGCCATTTTTTGTACCAGGCCTGTAGGTAATGATGTAATGGAAACGAGAAAAGTAAAGACTCCAGCGTAATTGTCTGGAGGATAGGGTTCGATTAGACTGAAGATATTGCAGATTTTTGTGGTCAGTATATATGACAGTTGGTTGTGTTGCGCCCTCAAGCAAGTGCCTCCAGTGATCGAAGGAACACTTTATTGCAAGTAATTCTTTCTCGCCAACTGGATAATTTAACTCTGCTGGTTGCATCAATCTAGAGAAGAATGCGACCGGATGTAAGGGATCTTTGAATGATTTCCTTTGAGAGAGGATTGCCCCTATTGCGAACTCAGAAGCGTCAACTTCCAGGATGAATTGCTTTTCTAAATCCGGGTATTGGAGAATGGGTGCTGTAGTGAATTTATTTTTTAAAAGGTCAAATACCTGTTGAGTATGGCTTGTCCACCTGAAAGGATGATTCAATTTGGTGAGTTCAGTAAGAGGTTTGGTAATAGCAGCAAATCCAGGAATGAATTTCCTATAATAATTTGAGAAGCCAAGGAAACGTTGAACATCTTTCTTACATTGAGGAGTTGGCCAATTATGAATGGCCTGAACCTTGTCATCTTGCATCTTGATTCCTTCAGGGGAGATGTTATAACCCAGAAAAGAGATATTATTTGATTCAAATATACATTTTTCTAGTTTAGCGTATAGGTTATTTTTTCGTAACCTAGTGAGAACCTCTCTAACATGCATTCTATGTTGATCTAAATTTTGTGAGTAAACTAGAATATCGTCCAAATAGACAACAACATATACATCCAAAATATCTCTGAAAAGATCATTGATTAAGCATTGGAATGTTGCTGGGGCATTGCACAGACCGAATGGCATCACTGTATATTCGAATAGCCCATATCTAGTCCGAAAAGCAGTGAGCCATTCGTCGCCAGCTCTCATTCGTATAAGATTATAGGCACCTCGAAGATCCAATTTCGTGAAAATTGAGGCCCCCCTTAATCTTTCAATTAATTCAGGGATCAAAGGTAGGGGGTACCTGTTTTTTCTGGTACGCCTGTTCAATTCCCTGTAATCGATAATTGGTCTTAACGTGCCATCTTTATTGGTAACAAAAAATATGCCTGCACCTGCAGGAGAGGTACTAGGTCTTATAAAACCTTTTCGGAGGTTCTCATCGATATAATTTTTAAGGTGTTCTAGTTCTGGTTTTGAAAGGGGGTAGATATGTCCATAGGGAATTGAAACTCCTGGGAGTAAATCAATAGGACAATCGTAATCCCTATGAGGGGGCAAACATTCAGCTTCTTTTTTATTAAAAACATCTGAGAAGTCTGCATATTGTTTGGGTAAAATATTATCCTCAACCTGTAGCATAATTAAATCTGATGATGTCTCACTATTTTGAGTGAGATGAGGGAAAGATAAACTGAGGTCATTCCAGTTTATAGTTGGTTTGTGTTTACAAAACCAATATATACCAAGGATTACATTAAACATTGGTGAAGATATGACATCAAAAGTGAGTGTTTCCGTGATATGTGTGCAAGATATTACCTGTAATGGTGTAGTTTGGTGTGTGACAGGACCCGATTTTAAAAAAGAGCCATCAATGACCTTCACAGAGACTGGAGTTTTCTTAGAGACCAGAGGTATTTTATTCTGTTTCACAAAAGAAAAATCAACAAAATTTCTACATGAGCCGGTGTCCAGGATAGCTTCAGTTGTTATCCTGATTTGATCCCACTGTAAAATAATAGGGATAGTTAAATATGAGGGTTTAATGGTTTTCATCAACAGGGATTCAGAGATGTTAGGCAACCTACCCTTCTTATTCTTAGCCAGAACTGGGCAGTCCTTTACTTCATGTGTGGGGCAGGCACAATACATGCACAAACTATGCAACTTCCTCCTAGTCTTTTCCTGAGAGGAGAGGGGACCCTTCATAGAGCCTATGTCCATAGGTTGCGGTGATTCCTTAGTTTGATAAACAGGAGTGGAGAGAAAGCTTTTTGTACCGCTAGCCTTTTCAGAGCGGCGTTCCCTAAGCCGTCTATCTATGTTAATAGTGAGAGAAAAGAAATCTTCCAATGAATCTGGAATACCTGTGCGTGAGAGTTCATCCTTTATATCCTCAGACAACCCTAAACGATATTGAGTTTTAAGGGAGACCTCATTCCATCCCGAATCGTGGGCAGAAATTTTAAATTGTGTGATGTAAGACTCCACTGGGTTCTTTCTTTGTTTTAAAGATCTAAGTAAGTTTTCAGCTGTGACCTGTTTGAAAGGGTCATCATATAATGCTGACATTTGATCAAAGAACTCATCTAGAGATCCCAGTATTGCATCATCATTTTCAAAAAAAGAGTCAGCCCAAGCCCTAGGTTCCCCCCTCAAATATGATATCACAGTGAGCACTCTTGATCTTTCTGTGGGATAAGTACGTGGCTTTAATTGAAAAAGCAACATGCAGGAGTTTTTAAACTCTCTGAATCTTCAACGGTCACCAGAGAATTTTTCTGGGGGGGAGACCATAGGTTCAGGGATAGAATCTGCACTTGCAGGTTTAGGTGCCAGAGTCTCTCTTAAGCAGGCCTTCAAAGCCTGATTTTCCACTTGTAATTCATGGAAAGAACCTGATAGAGCTTCTAATCTGTCTGACAGGACTTGAACTTTATCACTTAAAAGATCTTGTTCCATAATTGCTGTTGAGAGTATATGTTTGGTATAGGATAATTCTGTGTACACAAACACTAAATCCTTGCTTCCTTAAGGCTGGTTAATTCTGTAATAGTAGCAATTTGAACAAGCCTTTAATTTTGTTTTGTAACTAAGAACCAACAATTGCCTCAAAAGTAGATTTGTAACATAAAAGAAGCTTGATGAATTCGTTGTCAGTGCTTCATATAATGTATTACTATTTGCCCAATAAGTGACAGTTTATTAACTTCATAAACTGTATTTCTTTCAGGGCAATTGATAATGCAAACAGTTCAAATTAAGCAGTAACGTAAAATATAGTATTCCTTGATTAGGCAGGTAAAGTTCATCAAATTAAGTAAGGATAACGATTAATAATGAAATAATTAGGTCTGACCTGAGAACGCAGGAGTTTGTTACTTGTCCGTTTGCTATGAACAGCAGCGTGGTACTCACAGGGAGAGCGGTTGTGGCTGCAGCTGATGATGTCACCGCTACTTGCTGTGCTGTGTCTGAAGCTGCTTGAATCCTGTTACCTTGTAAATGCTTCAGGGTTTGATGTCGAGTTAGTTTGATTTCCATACAGTAGGTAATATCTTCCAGTGTTGAATTGAGTAGTAGAGCTGCTAGATGTAGGAATGAAAAATAAGAGATGTTAACAGTAACTCTTCAAATAAGAAATTGTGAGGCTGTTGGAGAGTGAGGAAAAACTCTCAGTGTCACGCTTGTGCTGTGAATCCTTTCTCAATTAACCAGCAATGAGTGCTGGGGGGAAGTGCTTGATATAGGAGGCTCTTAAAGGGACAGATCATTAGCAAGCAGTAACCCTGACAGGTAGAGACTGCTCCCTCCACCTTAGGGACCGTTTCCCACAAGTCCCGTGTAGCGGCATCTATGGGAAACATCTTTTTAAAAACAGGAGGGGGAGAGAACGGTACACCTGGTCTATCCCATTCCTTAGTAATAATTTCTGAAAACCTCTTAGGTATTGGAAAAACATCAGTATAAACCGGCACTGCATAGTATTTATCCAATTTACACAATTTCTCTGGGACTACAATGGCGTCACAGTCATCCAAAGTTGCTAAAACCTCCCTGAGCAACATGCGCAGGTGTTCAAGCTTAAATTTAAATGTAGACATATCAGAATCAGGTTGAAGTGTCTTCCCTGAATCAGAAAAATCACCCACAGATAGAAGCTCTCCTTCTTCGGCTTCGGCACATTGTGAGGGTATATCAGACATAGCTACTAAAGCGTCAGAGAGCTCTGTATTTGTTCTAGCCCCAGAGCTGTCTCGCTTTCCTTGTAACCCTGGCAGTTTGGACAATACTTCTGTAAGAGTATGATTCATAACTGCCGCCATGTCTTGTAAAGTATACGCAATGGGCGCACTAGATGTACTTGGCGCCCCTTGAGCGGGAGTTATAGGCTCTGACACGTGGGGAGAGTTAGTCGGCATAACTTCCCCCATGTCAATTTCCTCTGGTGATAAATCTTTTAAAGCCAGAATATGGTCTTTATAATTTATAGTAAGATCAGTACATTTGGTACACATTCTAAGAGAGGGTTCCACAATGGCTTCTAAACATAATGAACAAGGAGTTTCCTCTATGTCAGACATGTTTAACAGACTAGTAATGAGACCAGCAAGCTTGGAAAACACTTTAATTAATGTGAAAAAGCAGATTATAAAAAACGGTTCTGTGCCTTTAAGAGAAAAAAACAAACACAAAAACTGCAAAACAGTGAAAAAAGCAGTTAACTTTATGGAATTTTTACAGTGTGTATAACAGACTAAAATAGCATTGCACCCACTTGCAAATGGATGATTAACCCCTCAGGCTCAAAAACGAAGCAAGAAAACTGTAAAAACTGTTTTAACAGTCACAAGCAAACTGCCACAGCTCTACTGTGGCTCCTACCTGCCCATAAAACGACTTTTGTAGGCACAAAAACCCTTTACAGAGGTCCAATATGTCAGGGGACTCCTTCAGGGAAGCTGGATGTCTCAGAATGTAAGAACTACTGTGCAATTAGAGCGTGAAAATAGGCCCCTCCCACCATGCACTCAAAGTGAAAGGGCCATAAATAACTACTCCTAGGAGAAATCTAGTCAGCCATGTGGAAAACTAGGCCCCAATAAAGATTTATCACCCTCAGTAAAAAACGTTCTTTATATATATGTAAACATTTTCCATACTAAGCCATAATAGAAAGTAATATGAATATTAGCCTTTACTGCAAGCATGATGCCAGTCGTTATTAAATCACTGCAATCAGGCTTACCTTAAATATATCAGGCACTGTCAGCATTTTCTAGTTCTTATCATTCCTCTAGAAAAAAATATACTGAACATACCTCAGGGCAGTTAATTCTGCAGGCCGTTCCCCCAGCTGAAGTATCCCCATACTCTTCAGTTATGTGTGAGAACAGCAGTGGACCTTAGTTACAACCTGCTAAGATCATCAAAAACCTCAGGCAAAACTCTTCTACTAATTTCTGCCTGAGGTAAAAAACAGTACAACGCCGGTACCATTTTAAAATAACAAACTTTTGATTGAAAATAAACTACACTAATTCACCACATCTCTCTTGATACTTCCCTTGTCGAGAGCTGCAAGAGAATGACTGGGGGTTGCAGTTAGGGGAGGAGCTATATAGACAGCTCTGCTGTGGGTGATCCTCTTGCTGTTGGGAAGGAGAATATCCCACAAGTAATGGATGAATCCGTGGACTGGATACACCTTACAAGAGAAATAGTCCTTTAGTGGATCTATAGCAATCCTTCAAAATAGTGGTATATTTTTAATTGTTTAAAGCTGTTAGATACCCATCAAAAATATCCTAAAATGGGCATGTTTTATTTCTTGCCTAAAATTCACAAGAATTTAATAGACCCACCTGGACGCCCAATAATATCAGGGATATCCTCAATTTGTTCCAACCTCTCTTTATATGTTGATACACAGCTTCAAAGCTATGTAAAAAAACTACCTTCATACCTTAAAGATACCACAGATGTTTTAACCCCTTAATGACCACAGCACTTTTCCATTTTCTGTCCGTTTGGGACCAAGGCTATTTTTACATTTTTGCGGTGTTTGTGTTTAGCTGTAATTTTCCTCTTGCTCATTTACTGTACCCACACATATTATATACCGTTTTTCTCGCCATTAAATGGACTTTAATACTGAATTTACTATAAAAAAATTATAAAATATGAGGAAAAATGGATAAAAACGCACTTTTTCTAACTTTGACCCCCAAAATCTGTTACATATCTACAACCACCAAAAAACACCCATGCTAAATAGTTTCTAAATTTTGTCCTGAGTTTAGAAATACCCAATGTTTACATGTTCTTTGCTTTGTTTGCAAGTTATAGGGCCATAAATACAAGTAGCACTTTGCTATTTCCAAACCATTTTTTTTTTTCAAAATTAGCGCTAGTTACATTAGAACACTGATATCTGTCAGGAATCCCTGAATATCCCTTGACATGTATATATTTTTTTTTTAGTAGACATCCCAAAGTATTGATCTAGGCCAATTTTGGTATATTTCATACCACCATTTCACCGCCAAATGCGATCAAATACAAAAAAATCCTTCACTTTTTCACAAACCTTCGGTTTCTCACTGACATTATTTACAGCTTGTGCAATTATGGCATAAATGGTTGTAAATTCTTCTCTGGGATCCCCTTTGTTCAGAAATAGCAGACATATATGGCTTTGGCGTTGCTTTTTGGTAATTAGAAGGCCGCTAAATGCCACTGCGCACCACACGTGTATTATGCCCAGCAGTTAAAGGGTTAATTAGGGAGCTTTTAGGGAGCTTGTAGGGTTAATTTTTGCTTTAGTGAAGTGTAGTAGACGACCCCAAGTATTGATCTAGGCCCATTTTGGTATATTTCATGCCACCATTTCACTGCCAAATGCGAACAAATTAAAAAAAACTTTAAATTTTTCACAATTTTAGGTTTCTCACTGAAATCATTTACAAACAGCTTGTGCAATTATGGCACAAATGGTTGTAAATGCTTCTCTGGGATCCCCTTTGTTCAGAAATAGCAGCCATATATGGCTTTGGCATTGCTTTTTGGTAATTAGAAGGCCGCTAAATGCTGCTGCGCACCACATGTGTATTATGCCCAGCAGTGCAGGGGTTAATTAGGGAGCTTTTAGGAAGCTTGTATGGTTAATTTTAGCTTTAGTGTAGTGTAGTAGACAACCCAAAGTATTGATCTAGGCCCATTTTGGTATATTTCATGCCACCATTTCACCGCCAAATGCGAACAAATTAAAAAAAACTTTAAATTTTTCACAATTTTAGGTTTCTCACTGAAATCATTTACAAACAGCTTGTGCAATTATGGCACAAATGGTTGTAAATGCTTCTCTGTGATCCCCTTTGTTCAGAAATAGCAGACATATATGACTTTGGCGTTGCTTTCTGGTAATTAGAAGGCCGCTAAATGCTGCTGCGCCTCACACGTGTATTATGGCTAGCAGTGAAGGGGTTAATTATGGAGTTTGAAGGGAGCTTGCAGGGTTAATTTTAGCTTTAGTGTAGAGATCAGCCTCCCACCGTACACATCCCACCCCCTGATCCCTCCCAAACAGCTCCCTTCCCTCCCCCACCCCACAATTGTCCCCGCCATCTTAAGTACTGGCAGAAAGTCTGCCAGTACTAAAATAAAAGGGTTTTTAAAAATAATTAAAAAAATTTTTTTTTTAGCATATTTACATATGCTACTGTGTACGATCCCCCCCTTAGCCCCCAACCTCCCTGATCCCCCCCAAAACCGCTCTCTAACCCTCCCCTCTGCCTTATTGGGGGCCATCTTGGGTACTGGCAGCTGTCTGCCAGTACCCAGTTTGCAAGAAAATATGGGTTTTTTTATTTTTTTCCCCGGTTTTTCTGTAGTGTAGCTTCCCCCTCCCCACAGACCAACCCCCACCACCTAACTGATGTGTTTTTTATCTGATTTTTTTTTTTTTTACAGTTTTTTTTATTTTCCTACACTTTTTTTTCTGTGTGTTGCGGTTCCCACCCGCTCCCTCCCCGTGCATGCGCCCGCCCCCACCCTCACGTGCACGTGCGCGCGTCAGTGCGCGCCCCCTGGCATCCCCGCCCACGATCCCGCCCCCCTCCACATCACGAGGGCCATCGATGGCCGCCACCCGCCTCCCGGTCCGGCTCCCACCCACCAACACAGTAAGCCACCGATCTCCGGTGCAGAGAGGGCCACAGAGTGGCTCTCTCTGCACCGGATGGCTTAAAAAGGTTATTGCAGGATGCCTCCATATCGAGGCATCACTGCAATAACCGGAAAGCAGCTGGAAGCGAGCAGGATCGCTTCCAGCTGCTTTCCACACCGAGGACGTGCAGGGTACGTCCTCAGGCGCTAACTGCCTTTTTTTTTTGAGGACGTACCCTGCATATCCTCGGTCGTTAAGGGGTTAAACCTACTTGAAAACCTTGAATGGCATAATGATTATATATTGGCCAGAAGCGATGTAAGCTCTCTGTACACAAGTATCCAACATGATAAAGGCATTGCTGCCATAGATTGGTTTTTAAAAAGTGAGAATATTACCCAATTGAGACATAACCAATTTATTTTAGAATGTATTGAATTTATCCTTACCAATAATGTGTTTGCATTTAATGATAACATATACCTACAAGTTCAAGGTACCGCGATGGGCACGAGGTTTGCCCCCAGCTATGTCAACCTATTCATGGGTAAATGGGAGGACCAGTATATCCAGGGGCATAGACTGGGAGCAAGCCTCATGTTATTCAAACAGTACATCGATGACATTCTAATTGTGTGAGAGGGAATGAAAAAGGTCTGACTTCCTTTTTTGAGGACATGAACCGAAATGACATAAACCTGAAATTTACATATTCACTGAGTAGACAAATGATCACATTTCTTGATTTAGACATTTATGTAGAAAAAGGTGAATTGGTTACTAAAAGTCATTTAAAAAAAATTGATGCTAATAATTACATTCCGACACATAGTTGCCATCAGAAACGTTGGATTGATAATATCCCTAAGGGACAGTTTCTTAGAATTAGGCGTAAATGTTCTAAATTGTCAGATTTTAACTCACAAGTAGAAATCTTAGAAAGTAGATTTTTACAAAAAGGGTATGATCCAGAGGCATTGAAAACCGCTATTACCAAAGTAAGAAATACAGATAGGAATGATATCCTTGCTAAAACACCACAAATTAAAAACAATACTAATGATATTTTAAAAGTGCCTTTTGTCACTAAGTATAATTGTCATCATAAACACCTAACGAAGATATTTAATAAACACTGGCATTTAATTAAATCAGATTCCATTTTAGGAAATTCAATTTATCTTTAGGAACGCTACGAATATTAAAAATATTCTTGCGCCTAGTGACTTTAAGAAAAAAACACAGCAACTAAAAATGAACGATAGAGATCTATTAGGTGAAAAATTGCGGGGCTATTTCCCTTGCTACAGCTGTAAGGCGTGTCAACACAGCACCAAATGTAAGGAATATACATCTATGAATACAGGTAAAATATACAACATCAAGGACACAATCAGATGTAGTGACAAGGGTATAATATACCTCATTCAATGTTCATGTGGGAAACAGTACCTGGGGGAGACCTCTATAACCCTACGTACTAGGATAAGAGAACACCTAAACTTAATTAAAAAGGGAGATCAGGAAACCCGATTGTATGAACATTTTAGGGTAAAACATCAAAATAACACTAAAAACCTAAAATATTGGGGTATATGTAAAATAAAAAAACCATGGCGAGGAGGTGACTATGGTCGTTTATTACTTAGAAAAGAAGCAGAATTAATTTATGAGCTACAGACATTATACCCACAAGGTCTAAACTCAGAGCTAGACCTCAATCCGTTTATTTTGGATTGATGTTTTTTTCTTCTCTTTGCTTGTTTTAGGATAGCTGCCCTGATTTTATGGTCAATACGTACAGCTGTATGTTCCACCTAAACCAGTATGTAGACACCAAACTAGTTTGATATTGTAATTTTATCCCATTAATGTACATTCTTGAATATTATGGTTATGAATTCTAGCCAGACACTAGGGGCTCGATTTATCAAACATATTCTCCTTAATTTGCGCCTTAATTCACACCGTCGTAATATATCTCCTATTTATCATTAAGAAATACTCCTAAAAATGTGCAAATACGACTGCAAAATTCTCGCCCTTCATTGTCCCTCGCCTAGGCGCACATTTGCGCTAAATAAAGCTTTAAAACGCCCTTTTCAGGGTGTATATTCAAGAATACGACCTATTTCTCTCCAAAATAGATATTTATCATTATTTTGCGCCATTGGAGAGCCTAAAGTTCTCCTCCTAATACGACTACTAATGTTCTCCATGAAGAGATAGGAGAACATCTAATTTACTCCATATTTTCAGCGCAAGAAGATGGATTATTTCCTGATTTTGTCTGCAATTTCTTTAGCAAGGGGCCATGAAAATCGAAGAAATTAACAGATTTTGCCAATACGTAGACGGCAAAGAGTTCCACGAGTTTTTCTACCTCGTTGTGGACTACAGGCATTATCTGATTATCAGATAAAAAAAAGATTTCGCCTAAACAGGGAGAGCATACAAAATCTATATGTTCTAATACAGAATGATCTAGAGCCACAGACTAGAAGAACAAGGGCAATACCTGGAATGCTCAAGTTATTGGCAGTTTTGCATTTCCTAGCCACGGGCTCTTTTCAGGCTGTGTCCAGTGCAGTGGTTGGCATGAGTCAGCCTTCTTTTTGTAGACATTTGAGGACTGTCTTAAAAGCGATTTTGAAGCATCTAAATAAATTTATATATGTGCCAAGGAATGTACATGAATGGCACCAAGTAAAATCTGGTTTTTATCAAGTTGCCGGCATTCCAAATGTCCTAGGTGCAATTGATTGCACACATATTGCAATTAGACCACCAGCTTTAAGGGAGGAGCAATATCGAAATCGGAAACACTTCCACTCTCTCAATGTTCAAGCAGTATGTGACTCTAACCTTCGGTTTTGGGCAGTAAGATCAGGTTTTCCAGGGTCATGCCACGATTATCACATATTAAAGCAGTCTGCTTTATTTGCAGCATTTGAACGTGGAGAGATGCCACACGGTTGGCTATTAGGTGAATATTAAAATTTTTATATTTATTTATAAAATGTCATATTTTAACCTCATAAACCTGTTGTTACATGTCGCTAATTTGTAATTTTCTTATATTTTTGAAGGTGACAGCGGGTACCCCTGTAGGCCTTGGCTCTTGACACCTGTACCAATACCTCATACACGATCAGAAATCAAGTTCAACAAATCTCACAGGTCGACAAGGAGTGCTATTGAGCGTACATTCGGGGTACTCAAAATGAGATTTCGGGTGTTGGACCGTTCTGGTGGTGATCTACAATATTCCCCAGAGAAATGTAATGACATAATTCTGGTGTCATGCATAATGCACAATATTGCTATTTCCCAACTAAATATAGATGAGGTGTGTCTGGAGGATGTTCCAGAAGATGTTTATGTTCCTCAGGAAATTGTCACAAGACATACCACAAGAGCTGGAGTTTAAAATCGTCTTGAAAACGATTTTTTAGATGTAAGTCTCCTTAATAAATTTGTATTAACATGTTAATATTGTTTGTTCTATATAATTAATTACATCTTTTCTCGTTTTTTCAGGAAATTTTCAGATTGGATTCAAATACCATGGTTTAATTTAATAATTAAAATTGATAGAATTGTATATATATATATATATATATATATATATTTATTTTTATATAAGAGAAATTACATAGTTTGATACCAAAGTTGTGTTGTGTTATTTATTATATATATATATATATATATATATATAGAGAGAGAGAGAGGGGAGAGAGAGAGGAGAGAGAGAGGGGAGAGAGAGGGGAGAGAGAGAGGGGAGAGAGAGAGGAGAGAGAGAGGGGAGAGAGGGGAGAGAGAGGGGGGAGAGAGGAGAGAGAGAGGAGAGAGAGAGGGGAGAGAGAGAGGAGAGAGAGAGGAGAGAGAGAGGAGAGAGAGAGGAGAGAGAGAGGAGAGAGAGAGGAGAGAGAGAGGAGAGAGAGAGGAGAGAGAGAGGAGAGAGAGAGGAGAGAGAGAGGAGAGAGAGAGGAGAGAGAGAGGAGAGAGAGAGGAGAGAGAGAGGAGAGAGAGAGGAGAGAGAGAGGAGAGAGAGAGGAGAGAGAGAGGAGAGAGAGAGGAGAGAGAGAGGAGAGAGAGAGGAGAGAGAGAGGAGAGAGAGAGGAGAGAGAGAAAGAGAGAAAGAGAGAGAAAGAGAGAGAGAGAGAGAGAGAGAGAGAGAGAGAGAGAGAGAGAGAGAGAGAGAGAGAGAGAGAGAGAGAGAGAGAGAGAGAGAGAGAGAGAGAAATACATAATTTTTTTTATTAAAAATAGAATTTATATAGTTTATAACCAAAGTTGTGTTGTGTTATTTATACATATCTTTTTCTCTTTTTGAATAAAAAATGAATATTTTGAAAAAAAAAAAGTTTCGTTATTTACTTTGAATAAATTTTTTTTATTTATTAATATAAAAAACTTTATTAAACAACAAAAATTAACATCAAAACAGTGAACTCTAATAAACATTAACAAAGGCTATAAGTGCGTTAAATATTTTAGAACCCATAACTTAAAGGTATATATGGAGAATACAATTATAAATCAGGATGTCGTCTATTCAAGAACTCTAACTTTTTCTGATAATACTCCTTTTGCACTGTTAATTGTTTCTGAAAGACAATGCCATATCTGTTAATCTTTCAACCTCATTTGGTCTCTCCGGTTCATCTATCGGGCATTGTTCTGCATCCTCAATCTCTTCTTCACATTCTGATTCCTCTACATGTGGTGTTTCAAGTTGTGTCGATGTTTGTCCCTCTATTTGTGTCTCATCATCATCATCCTCCTGACAAACTGTGTCAGTTACAAGTGGTTGTAATGTGATTTCTATTTCATCTATGAATGTAAAAAATAATTATTTTAAAAAATTAATAAAATTACTTAAAAAAAAAAAAAAGGTCAATAATTACCATCAAATAATGTAATTGACGAATCCTGCATAGTTTGTAGTAATCCCATGACACCTGTAACAAAATTAAATTGAGATTAATATATATGTTTTTAAATTAAATATCTTTACATAAACAGAATTTTCATGGCGAAAAGTAAGAAACGTAGTAATACATATTAATTACATTTCATTGTCCATTCTTTTCATTAATACAAAAGATATTAACATTTTTGTAATATACTTTTACTTACTGGTAGTTTCTTCCCTGCATGGTATACCACATGAAGATGTTGTGGGTTGTTCACTAGTCAACTCAGACTCGGATGGTAGGTCCACCTGGGCATTTTCTAATTCATTTTCTAATGCCTGTTCATGTTCTTCTATAGTACATATAAACAAATTAAAATTTAATTAAAATTAAAGATTGAGAAACTGAATATACAAAATACATGTTAAAGAAATAGTATAGTGTAAATTATTATTTCATTATTCTGATAGAGCATTGAATTTCCAAAAAAATTTATAATTCAATACTAATAAAATTTTTATATTTTCTTCTTTTTGGATTATATCTCATTTCCGAAACAAAAAATCTAAGTTTAGAAGCGTGGCCATTTTTGGGTGTGACACCTGTTTAGCGCTTGCTGATTGGTTTCTTTTTAAATGTAGCCAGCCAATTAACAAGCTGTATCCAGGTCCTCATCCAAAAATGGTCCTGCTTACAAGCTTACAAGCAAACTTTGTTCAATACATATTAAAATAAAAAAATAAAAAATATTCATATAAAAAAATTATTAACAGGGTATGCTCTGTCTGAATCTTGAAATATAAGTTAAGAATATATTATACTATTCGTTTAATAGCAATCAATTAGATATTTACCTCGAAAATCCATGGTATCTGATGGTACATCAAGTCCCACCACGACAGCATCCCCCATCCTGGCATACAACATCTGTTCGTAGTCAAGCAGTTCAGCCCTATATGCGGGGCCTCCACCAGTTCCTTTTGATAACTGCTTTTCCTTACATACTTTTCTTTTAATATTCTTACGAATATCATTCACCCGCTTCCGACAGGCCCTGACGTCTTTCGGAAAACTACCCTCTGCTGACACAGCACGACTAATTTGTTCCCAAATAGCCTTTTTTCTTTGAGGGTTGACAGATTTTGCTTGATATCCGATAATAACATCGTAATGTTCGATGACAACTTCAACTAGAATACAGTTCTGTCGATGACTAAACATCACACTTCGGCCACTTTTCGTCTTTCCAGCTAGTCCAGTAGCCATCACAAATTTAGATAAAAAAATGGCGCTAATAAGAATAGTGTCTTCGTTCGAAGTCAGAATAAAGTAATGAACAATTATCACTAACAACTTTTGTTCCAGAACGTTACAGAAATGGGGCGTTATATGAATAGATTTAGTAACTGTAATTTGATTGCACAATTAGAATTTACTTTATTCCTATTGGTCAAATGTGTATTTTTTTCAAATTGATGTGTCTTTATTTTTATATACATTCTTTTTTAAAATTCGAAACTATTTGTATGTATCAATTGGGGTAACAACGAACATAGCCCTAAAAATAAATTTAACCTAGGAAAACAAATGTATCGACTGTAGAAATATCGTCACAGTTATTGCGCATTGTAACAATTGCCAGTTATCTTCTATCGACTGTAGAAATATAGTGCACGTTATTGCGCACTTTGTAACAACTTACATGTAATCTATATTGATACAAAAAGATGTAACTAGTTTTTTTTTTTTTTAATATTGATAAATAATGAAGTTTCGACTTGATTACTTATTTCTATTAAAAATAAATCATTTTTAAAATGGGTATATTTTAATGCGCACTAACAATAACAATTAGTTCCGTTATTGGGTGGAGTTTTATGGTTAGAGAGATACATACATACATTTGAAGATGAATCGTTCCAAGAAGTTTTCCATTGGTGAATTACTGATTATCACCTATACAATGGAAAAGTATTTTCCGAAAAAAAGGAAGGGGATATTCACATTGGAACAGGATAAAAGAAATCCAATTTTATCAGAGATGGTGCGACGGGTCAGACGTCTGTCTGGCCATAATAGGACTAGAAAACAGTGCCTGAAGCGTTATAATGATCTAATCCGGAGACAATCTAAATTAAGGACCCTAATAAGAAGCTATGTTATGAAATGTAAGTATTTATGTAATAGTTAGGTATCATTTTTTTAAATCTATTGTACTTTTTCATTAGTTGTTACTTTGTTTACATAATCTTGAACTTTGTGCACAA